>NC_090369.1:2863611-2988715 GCF_035084215.1 Heptranchias perlo | reverse complement strand
TAAAGAATTGGCCTTCACTATGTCCTCTATGCTACCTTTACCATTGAACCTTTCTCGGAGCTTCGCGTTACATGATTGGTTGTTATTCTTTGTGACCTGATGGCATATTTGTGACAGCAGTTGGTCAGAACTTTTAATCTGGTTGTTTTTTTGGAAGGGGGTGGGGGTGGGGGTGTGGAATGCTGTGTGGGAAATCCAATGTCGGTAACGTCAAAAGTGAAATGAACCAAAGATGATTTCAAAGAAGGAAAGAATTTGCATTTGTATCGCGCCTTTCACGACTTCAGGACGTGCCAAAGCGCTTTCAAACCAATGAAGTACTTGGACGAATAGTCACCGTTGTAATGCAGCCAATTTGCGCACAGTAAGCTCCCACAAACAGTAATGACCAGACAATCTGTTTTAGTGATGATGGTTGAGGGATAAATATTGCTCCCTGGGCACCGGGGGCGCACTCCCCCTGCACTTCTTCCAACGGTGGCCGTGGGACCTTTTACATCCGCCTGAGAGGGGCAGACGGGGCCTCGGTTTAACGTCTCATCCGAAAGACGGCACCTCCGACAGTGCAGCAGCTCCCTCGGTACCGGCACCGGGGGTGTCAGCCTGGATTATGGGGCTCGAGTCTCTGGAGTGGGGGCTCGAGCCTACGACCTTCTGGCTCAGGCGAGAGAGAGACCCACTGAGCCACGGCCGACACGGTAGCAGTGGCGAGCGTGAGTGCTGCGTACACGTTGGGGGCGGGGTAATTTGTTCTTGAGGTACGGGCATGTGATGCTTTCTCTCCCCTGCGTGAGTGAGGCGAGAGGCGCAACGGTGCATCTCGCTGCCGATTTGGCACTTCCAGCAGTACACGTCAAGATGGAAGGACCACAGCGCATGGAGTTCAAAAAACAGTCTCCGGCCTGAGTTAGCTGATCTAAACCAGGGCGGTGATAGGGGTGTTACATTTGGCTTCGAGAGGAGAAAATCAGCCAAGATTCCGGCTCCTGATTTCCTGGGTCGGACCCCTACTGATAAGTGTGAATACAGGATTGGACTCGGCTCTGATGCCCTCTGTGGCCAAATAGCCTGCTGACCCTCCCTGCCTAGTCTCGTGCTTGAAGAATAGCAGTTTGGGAGATGTACCAGTGGGCACCCGGTACCATACAATTGTACCTCAGCATGAGTCAGTACATACGACATGCAATTTGAGAGTGGGACTGTAACCTCTGGGTCAGTGGATGGAGAGCTGTCATCGGTGTACATGTGGAAGTAGCGCTGTACCAAAGGGAATAAGGTGATGTGGCCATTTTAATACATAGAATTACATAGACATTTACAGCACTGAAATAGGCCATTCGGCCCAACTGGTCTATGCCAGTGTTTATGCTCCGCACAAGCCTCCTCCCTCCCTACTTCACCTCACCGTATCAAGATAACTTTCTATTCCTTTCTCCCTCATGTGTTTATCCGGCTTCCCCTTAAACGTATCTACGCTAATTGCCTCAACTACTCCCTGCGGTAGCGAGTTCCACATTCTCACCGCTCTCTGGGTAAAGAAGTTTCTCCTGAATTCTCTCATTCGGGAAAGGAGGGGAAAATAGCCGCTTTTGTGTTAATGCACTGCCCTCATGAGAAAAGTAGGCTTTTGTTGGAAGTGAGCAGTTTTTTGGGGATGAGAGGCACGATAAGGAAAGAGTAAGCAAATTCATTTTTTAAAAAATGCAGTCTCTTTCTCTTTCCCCCAAACCCCCAACTCATCCTCCTTGTGTTCCGAGAAGTGTTCATTACAGCTGAACGTGCTTAAAAAGATATTAATGGCGACAGGCACGAGTGCAGTGACGACATTGTCAGCCTTGATACCATTAAGGTGATGGTGCTTGCGAACAAGTTTTAACGTGACTTGATATAAACGGGTTCCTTGGAAAAGGAGGGGAGATGGAGCGGTTTATACTTCGGGCTGATGATGGAGGAGCAGAAAAGGGCTGGGGGATTTTTTAAAAAGTCTTTTCTGCTGTTTGCTCAGTTACTTTGTGTTTTATGTTTACAATAATTTGAGGATTTAAAAAAAATTCACAATAGCTTGAAATGTTTTTAAGCAACTTTCTCTGTATCTTAAGGAACTTTTATTTGAAGTTTTTCCTTTTGTTATGGTTGCTTGCCTCTTCTCCTCCCCCCCCCCCCCCCCCCCCCCCCACCCCCCCAACCCCCTGAAAAGCGTAGTTGGTGTAACACTATATGTTGGTGGTTGAGTTCGCCTGCAGCCTGGGAGTGGGCTGACAAAGGATGTGTGCTGAGAGCACCCTTTAGCAGACAGATTTCATTAAAGATTTAAACTGACCCATTTGCTTTGGTGGCACCTTTCTTGTTGGGGCTAGTATTTGAGAGAGGGGAGGGAGACAAACGGTGCTGAGTGATGGTCCCTTTTTTTTTAATATACTGAAAGCTGAGGCTGGTGTTTGTGTTTGAAAGCAGTGACAGGTCCAATATGGCTGACAGTGAGTGTCTTTGTGAGGGAGCAGCAGGAAGCAGAGGCCTATATCCCTTTAACACCGAGTCAGTGGATCGAGGCCTGCTGGAAAGGATTATTTTTTTTCTCTCTCTCATTAGAAATCCCATCCATTCGACATTTTAACAACTTTCTTTTGTTCTTTGTGACCAGATTAACTCCAGCTGATGATTTTTGGTGTTTTGTCCCCCTCTTAAATTTTCTTTTATATCATAAAAACTTTTTCTTGCGCTGGCTAACAGCTGTCGGGCCTTCTTTTCACCTCCCACCAGCTGTGTTGATGCGTAAGAATCTTTTAGCTGTGGGAATTACTGTAATATTTCTTTTGTCCTCTCGGTGAGATAGATTAAATGGCACCTCCACCAAGGCATCCGGTGCATTTCTTATATCAGTAATAAATACTGCACAGTCTGTTACGGATCTTTACGATCAGCGTGCTATTGCTCCTCACCGTCAACCCTCTGAGCCTTTGACTACGCACTGTTGCTGTTTTTGTTTTTTTAAAGGTGTTCTGTTAACAATCTTGCACAATGGTTTCGTTGCAAAAAAAAAAAGAAAATGTTGAAGCCTACAGGGAAACTAGATGCCGCGGTTGCTGTTGTCTGTAACGGTCGTTGTTTCTATCTGAAAGACATCGCGGAGTTTTCAGCTCCCATTCTGACCTGATCTTCCCGCGTACAATTTCGGAAAGAGATGGATAAAGTGTTGTGCAATTGAGACGCACTCCCTAACCGGGAGAGTTCAGAAAATCGCTTAAGACGTTAAAAGGCTGCACGTACGGGTTAATCGCGCTGCACTTGGGTCTCCTGTGGCTTTGCCCGCAGGTAGCTTTTGGGCATGGAGCAGTGTACTGCTATGTGCGGCCGGTCCTGGGGCCCTATGTTGCTGCTTTGTTTCTCATCGAGCTCTTGTAATTGTTTCCTGAGTTGATCTGGGACAGGGATTGGGAGTCAATTGGGGATGGGGAGGCAGGATTGAGCCTACAAGGCTAAGGTGGGACTGGTTCCACTAACGATGCTTAATGTTTTCCGGCTAGTGACTATTTGAGGTTCAGTGGGGTTTGTCTGTAGCACTGACTTTTTTTTTCCTCCTCTTACGCTCTGCGTTTGTTGCTCTTGTCTGTGTCTCTTTTATTTTTTCTCACTGGGACCAGAGCCAGTGACCATCTAGCAGGAGGGTGGGGGAGGTTGGAGTAATCAGCAGGCACGTGCGTTTGCTGTGCTCCGGGTGCATTCTGTACCCTGGGCCTGAATTGGGCTGGGCTCTGGAGCACAGGCTTGTGTTATCTGTTAATGGGGGAAGGTTTACCCAGGCTCAAGGCTGTTGATTTCATCCGAGAGTGGGGAGAGTCGAGGGGAAAGGGAAGAGAACGCAGAAGAGCAGTTACATGGTGTTATGGGGACGTTTTTTATTTGTGAATTGGTCAATGTTTTGTGATGGTTTATTTTTGGGGATGTGGGTGAGGGTGTACACTGGAGATTTTTTTTGGCAGAACGTCCCAAAAATTACCAATCACTATGGAAACAGCGGTACAGATATAGTTTAGGGATCTAATTGGCTCCTGGTGCTTTGATATGATTGGCTGAACAGTCAGTTTGAGGGACACCGTCTTTGGTCCTGCAGTCTAATTGGTGGAGATGACCGAGCCACACAGACATACGTTCACAAGGTCACAAGATTTTTAATCTATATTTGTATAACATACTTATTAATTGACCACCTTTAACATAGCAAAATGTCCCAAGACGTAGGTCAGAGCAGGAATAGGAGGAACGATAAGAGCAGTGGCTGAGGCAGCAGGGAGGTAGGTTCAAAGGTGAGAGAAACATAGCACAGTGGAAGGATTTAGGGTCAATCTCAGAGCGTGGGGGCAAGGTGGCTTTAGGTTCTAGCCCTTGATAGCACAGCCAAAGGAAGGCTAGTCGAGCATGCACAATAGTCCAGAGTTAGAAGAGCAGTGTGTGTGAGAGCAGGGACACATGGGTTGCATGAAGCTGCAAACTGGAGTTAGGCTGGAGGGGATTCAAAGATGAGGGTTTTGAAATTGGCGCACTGAGCAGCGGAGGTCGGCGAGGACAGGGGTGATGGGGGAGCAGGATGTCGTGCAGGAAGGCACGCATTGTGGGAGTTTATGGTGAGTAGAGCTTAGGAAACTGGCATGGATGGCTTTGGGGGGGGGGGGCGGTGGTGGGGTGAACCCTGGCTGAGTGGTAGCACACTTGTCTGTGAGTCAGAAGGATGTGGGTTTGAGCCTCGCTCCAGAGAAATGAGCGCACAATCCAGACTGACACTTCAGAGCAGTACTGAGGGAGGGCTGCACTGTGGGAGGTGCTGTTTCTCAGATAAGACATTAAGCCGAGGTCCCATTTTGCACCCAAAGATCCCATTGCCCTATTTGAAGAGGAGCAGGGGAGTTATCCCTAGTGTCCTTTAAAAACATTTATCCCTCAACCAACATCACTAAAATCAGATTATCTGGTCATTTACCTCATTGCTGTTTGGGGGAGCTTACAGTGTGCAAATCAGCTGCTTCATTTAAACAGTGACTACACTTCAAAAGCACTTCATCGGCTGTGGATCACTTTGGGGACGTCCTGAGGTGGTGAAAGGCGCAGTAGAAATGGGAGTAGTAGTTCTGTGAAAGTCAAGTCTGGTGGAAAATGGCATGAATGAGGGCTTGAGCGACATTGGGAGTGAGGCAGGGATGGAAAAGGGCGAGGTGGAACTTGGCACTCTTGGTGATAGATTGAGTGCATGGTTTGAAGGTCAGCTCGGTCAAGCAAGACCCTGGTTTGTTCAGCTTTTGGTTTTGTTCTGCTACCACCATCTGGTTTTGTTTGAGCTTGTATCATGTGCAGCAGTTACCATGTTTTGCCCATCACTTTTGTTCATTGCAATTCAGCACCATGTCGCTGGGAGAAAAAGGCACGTTATTTTATTCATAGCTATTGACCGGACGTGAAATTTGTCTATAGTGGGTACTTGTTTCATGTGCCTTTCATACATGGCTGATTTAATACATACAAATAAGAATCATTGCTAATATCACCCTTAGGTGGCATTTACAAAAATACTTTGGTTCTCTTCCCTCTCGTGAAAGAGCAGACATAGAATCATAGAATGATACAGCACAGAAGGAGGCCATTCGGCCCATCGTGCCCGTGGCGGCTCTTTGAAGAGCTATCCAATTAGTCCCGTTCCCCATGTCCCTGCAGATTTCTCCCTTGCAAGTATGCTGCGTTATATTTCCACAGACACTTGGCATTCCTTGAGCACTACGCCGCAGTGGCCAGTCTCCGTGCGGGAGCCTAGACAGCAGTTTGTGTAATTGGTCAGGTTCAAATGGTGTCAAATCCGCCCTGGTAGCACCGCAGAGTGAATTGGGGACGGTGGGGGGGGGACAGATTTGGTTTGTTCAGATCCGATTCACGATGGCAGAGAGATCAGCCCACTTGCCGCCAGGTACAAAATAGCTATTGACTGCATTTACATACGACATTTGTGGCACTTGTAACCACACCTATAAGCTACCTGTCGGTGGGTGGTGGGGGGAGGGTTTCCACCGTCTCTCTTGACGGTGCCGGGTCGTTTACACCGTAGGGTTGTCTCAGATCACTGCTCTTGGCCATCAAGGGTGAAGCAGACCTGTAAGGTAAAGGGCACATCAGTGGCCTTTATCTGGGCGCTTTGTGGTTGATGCGTGGACACGTCCATCTTAAAGGAGTAATGGTTGCGATGTAGAGACAAGGTGTACAGGATGAAAGAAAAATGAGATATGCAAAATGCCATGCAACTTGAGAGTGAAGATTTTTTTTTTGTTGCTTCAATTGATCTCAGAGCCCACACGCGTAGCCCAAGATTTGTCTTTCAAACTGTGAACATCCCTGTATTTAAACGCGTGACACAGCAATTTAAATTCTAAATTGCACTACCCAATAATTTAATCCAAACAGGTTCTTTCAGCATGACGTTGGTTTTCAGACTTTACTCGCTGTTGCGTGTGTTCACCATAGCTTGTTTTGATGCTGCTCATACCTTGGTCTTGCGGCTTAAGATATGACCTGAATTGTTTCTAAACACTCTGGGAAGCAATAGTGCCTCGGGAGTAGAGGACACCACTGTCGGCCCTGCATTTGGTCGACTCCCAGGTGATGCCTTGAAGGTATTGCATTGTTGTCACTTGAATTTACTCGGGGGTTGGTGCCAATATGTTGAGTCAATACGTCTTGCTGTGTGATGCTCTTGAGGGCGTTATTAATGCACCAATCAGCCAGCAAATTCAGGGGCTTAAGAGATACGGCGTGAATTGCCAATCTCCGCAATTTACTGGTCTGTTTTCTCCCTTAGCCTCCCTGTTATTTTTAAGGACTTGCTGGATTTGCACATTAAAACTGGCCACAAAAAGATAAGTCTTGTAATTAAGAGCATAAGTACCCTTTCAACGACGTGATAATTGTTAATGCAATGCCAATCAATCTCTCAGGCCCAGAAAGGGAACTATTTTTAAACTGTACAGTCTCATTCTTGCGTGTAGTCAATTGTTGTTAGAGATTTTTTAAAATTTCAAACTCCACATTTTTTTTCTTTCTTTTCCTTTCTGTCTTTTTTTTCCTCTCTCTCTATCCAGTCTTTCTTTCCCTCGCCTCATTTCTCACCCTGTACCTGATTTGGATTTAATTCACCCTTCTCCGTTGTTCCTCTGTGTCTTTCTCAATCCTTAAGTCTCACTGGTTACGGAGATAGACTGTTGGTCCCGCCGTTCACTAAGGTGCCAGATTCCCCCTTGCCCTCGCCGCACCATTATCAGCAAGTTACGGCACATAAAAGATTTTGAGCTGAAGGGTGCAGAAAAATGTCTACAGCTGCGCGATGCCCCGTTCAGCAAGATCCAGCACAACGTGCCTTGCTGTGTGATGCTCTTAAAGTGCTTTTACATTGCAACAGTGCAGGGTTCTCCTGGCAGCACTGGCCAACTTTTCTGTCAGTCTCACCAATCTGCCGATGGAGCATCGAGCTCCTGCGTTGGCCTGTTGAAATGCCGTGAGCTGGTTCCGCCCATAAACTCGCCTGCAGTTTTGATGGCTCAATGTTAAATTCCTGGCCTGCTGATAGACCTGTACCCACCAGTACTGTACCCCAGTGTTAGACAGTGACAGACCTATACCCCAGTGTTCTACTGCGATAGACCTGTACCCAGCAGTACTATACCCTAGTGTTATACATCTCCAAGTGCTCTGTTCAGACATAGCCCAAGTTTGGAAGGGGAAGAATGTAGAATTGCATTGCTGGTTCAAATATGCGTACAGTAGTGGGGGAAATTATTGTGTACTGTCAGCGTTGTGCTTGGTCACGTCGTTTCTTTCCATACCTGGGTACTCGAAAGCAATTCTGGTTTCTGTGCATACTTATAACCGTATGAACTGACCAACAATGCAGAGTTTTAGGTTCAAGGAGGCTGTATTTCAGCGAATCTACCTCAGGAGACTTGATTCTATTCTTTGTGATTACAGTGATAAATATCTGCTATCCCGAGCTAGCAGGTCTCAATGAGCACCAACTTTCTGTCCTGACTAAAGGTGGGGGGGGGGGGGAAACTGGATACACAGGCTGACTTGCGGGTGAAGTGGAGTGTGTTCGTAGTTAGGATAAAGTTACTGCCCTAGAAAAGAAAGATTATGATTAGTTATTTTACCATGGAATGAGAATTTGTTTTCTTTGTTGACTATCAATTAACCTTATCTTAAAGTCACTGCTAAACTTGGGTTTAGGACCTTGCGTACGGACTCGGGATGTTTTAACAAAGGGAAGGCTGATCCTATACGGATGGAGCCCTATGAGCCTGAACTTTCTGTGCTTTTGTTCCCTTTTTGATTTTTCTCCCCTCTCCTGCAGGAGTACTGTGTACAGTTCGGGGCACCACACCTTTAGAAAAGCTATATTGGCCTTGGAAGGAGTGCAGCACAGATTCACCAGAATGTTACCAGGGCTCCAAGGATTAAATTATGAAGAGAGATTACGTAAACTAGGCTTGTATTCCCTGGGATATAGAAGGTTATGGCCTGGCTTGATTGAGGTTTTTAGGATTTTGAAAGGAATTGATAGGATAGATAGAGAAAAACCTTTTCCACTGGGGGTGGGGGGAGAGAGAGAGAGTCTTGGACAAGGGGACGTAAGTTTAAAATCAGCCAGGCCATTCAGGAGAAAAGTTAGGAATCACTTCTTCACGCAACAGGTGGTAGAAATGTGGAACACTTCCACAAAAAGCAGTAGCTGTTCGCTCAATTAATAATTTAAAATCTGCGATCGATGGATTTTAGGGTATTAAGGGATATGGAGCCCAGGCGGGTGGATGGAGTTATCATACAGATCAGCCATGATCTCATTGAATGGCGGAACAAGCTCGAGGGGCTGAATGGCCGACTTCTGTTCCGATGTCCGAATTGCCCTTGCCCTTGCCCAGGCAGCCGTTAATCCTGTGTTAGTCTCGGTGGTGAGTGTCAGTAGGCTATCCAACTGCAGAGGGCATCGAAGCAGAGCATGATTCCATTCTCGTCCAGTGTCCATGCGCGCACACATTCCAGGATTCAGGAGGGAGAGCCCTGGCTGATTTTTCCCGCCCATCTCTAACCCAGGGGTGGGGCAGCCAATGTACACCGTCCCAGAGTTGGGGAATACAGCATCCCTGCCACTGCCCTGGCTGAGATGAGCTAACTCAGTACGGACTGCAGATTAAACCTGCATCATCTTGGCTTGTAATGTCCAGAACCATCTGCTTTGTGTTTACTGTGGAGAAGCCCATACAGTGTATCAGTGGTATGGATGTTGGGTGGGATTAACGTAAGAAATAGGAGCAGACTATATGGCCCCTCGAGCCTGCTCCGCCATTCAATCAGATCATGGCTGATCTTCTACCTCAACACCACTTTCCCGCCCGATCCCCATATCCCTCGATTCCCCTAGAGTCCAAAAATCTGTCGATCTCAGCCTTGAGTATACTCAACGACTGAGCCATCCACAGCCCTCTGGGGTAGAGAATTCCAAAGATTCACAGCCCTCTGTGTGAAGAAATTCCTCCTCTTCTCAGTCTTAAATGGCCAACCCCTTATCCTGAGACTATGCCCCCTAGTTCTAGACTCTCTAGCCAGGGGAAACATCCTCTCAGCATCTATCCTGTCAAGCCCCCTCAGAATCAGGGGTTCCTGGGAAAATTTGTTTGAGGAGGAACGTTGAACAGCTCTTCCTGACTCCACTTGAGGTGGTGGCTAGTGAGATTGGTAGGCTAGAACAATGGAGATGCTGATACAAATCAAAGCTGACCTCAGTTTTGGAGGCACTGGTCTGGAGGAAGAGTTGCCTCATTCAACTCTTGATATCAGACAGGCAATTTGAGAGTGGGGCTTCAACCTCCGGGTCAGTGGAGGGAGAGCTGGGTACCATCGGTGTACACATGGAACTAGCGCTCTCCGAAAGTTTTAAAAGACAGAGGTAGAGGGCCATGGGAAAATTCCAGAGGGAACTGCGTAACATTTTAATACATAGAATTACAGCACAGAAACAGGCCATTTGGCCCAACTGGTCTGTGCCAGTGTTTATGCTCCACACGAGCCTCCTCCCTCCCTACTTCACCTACCCCTATCAGCATATCCTTCTATTCCTTTCTCCCTCATGTGTTTATCAAGCTTCTCCTTAAATGCATCTATGCTATTCGCCTCAACCACTCCCTGTTGTAGCAAGTTCCACATTCTCACCGTTCTGCGTAAAGAAGTTTCTCCTTAAGACCTCCATTAGGTCACCCCTTAGCTTTCTCTTTGGAGTTTTTAAAAAATTCATTCATGGGATATGGACATCTCTGGCGAGGCCAGCATTTATTGCCCATCCCTTATTGCCCTTGAGAAGGTGGTGGTGAGCTGCCTTCTTGAACCGCTGCAGTCCGTGTGGTGAAGGTTCTCCCACAGTGCTGTTAGGAAGGGAGTTCCAGGATTTTGACCCAGCGACGATGAAGGAATGGCGATATATTTCCAAGTCGGGATGGTGTGTGACTTGGAGGGGAACGTGCAGGTGGTGTTGTTCCCGTGTGCCTGCTGCCCTTGTCCTTCTAGGTGGTAGAGGTCGCGGGTTTGGGAGGTGCTGTCGAAGAAGCCTTGGCGAGTTGCTGCAGTGCATCCTGTGGATGGTACACACTGTAGCCACTGTGCGCCGGTGGTGAAGGGAGTGAATGTTTAGGGTGGTGGATGGGGTGCCAATCAAGCGGGCTGCTTTGTCCTGGATGGTGACGAGCTTCTTGAGTGTTGTTGGAGCTGCACTCATCCAGGCAAGTGGAGGGTATTCCATCACACTCCTGACTTGTGCCTTGTCGATGGTGGAAAGGCTTTGGGGAGTGAGGAGATGAGTCGTTCGCTGCAGAATACCCAGCCTCTGACCTGTTCTTGTAGCCACAGTATTTATGTGGCTGGTCCAGTTAAGTTTCTGGTCAATGGTGACCCCCAGGATGTTAATGGTGGGGGATTCGGCGATGGTAATGCCGTTGAATGTCACGGGGAGGTGGTTCGACTCTCTCTTGTTAGTGTTCAGTATTTCCTGATAGTTGTACCCTCCCAATTCTGGTGGTATCCTTGTAAATCTTTTGTGCACCTTCTCCAGTGCCTCTACATCCTTGTCATAGTATAGAGACCAGAACTGTCCACAATACTTGCTGACTTTATTATTTACATGTGGACGCTGGCCCCAGTGCTTCTGGATAACGTCACCAAGTCGTAGCATGTGGATGATGGGGAGGAGGGGGCCAAGGACCGTCCCTCGGCTTACACAGGAGATAACTGTGAGCAGAGGAGGAGAAGCCATTGAAAGCACTGGCTAATTCTGTTTGTATGCAAAGCCGGAAAGCTCAATGGTTAGTGTTGCTGCAGGATAATCGATTGACTGGTTTCCATGATCTGCTGACTGGAGACAGTTGGTAACAAAGACATCACATAGGAGTCTGTTCAATTCCTAGCTGCTGCTTTATCAGTAAATTACTGAATCATTACCCGACCTTGCTGATGAAACAGCAGATAAACCAAAGCCTGCATCCTGCATTTTAAAAAGGTGATTTCCGCTGGAATTTTCCCAAAACCCGTGTTGCGTTACAACCACGTCCTTCCCTGGCTTTTTTATATTAAAATAAAGCTCCGGGGGCAGTTTTACCCTGCAGCTCCGTAAGCTTGAGCCGATCCAAAACTCTGCTGCCCGTATCCTAACTCGCACCGTCCCGTTCACCCATCCACCCTTGTGCTCGCTGACCTACGTTGCCTCCCGGTCTGGCAACGCCTCGATTTTAAAATCCTCATCTTCGTGTTTAAATCCCTCCCTGGCCCTCGCCCCCTCCCTATCTCTCGAACCTCCTCCAGCCCAGATCTCAACGTGCCTCCGACTCTGATCCTTTGCGCATCCCCGATTTTCGTCGCTGCACCGTCGGTGGCCGTGCCTTAAGCTGCCTCGGCCCTAAGCTCTGGAATTCCCTCCCTCCCTCCTTTTAAGACACTCTTTAAAACCTACCTCTTTGATCAAGCTTTTGGTCACCTGACCTGATATCTCTATTGGCTCGGTGTCAATTTTTGTCTGATTTAGGCTCCTGTGAAGCATCTTGGGGCGTTAAGGCGCTACATAAATGCAAGTTGTTGTTTCACGAGGCTTTCCAGCAACGACCAAATGTTGCGAGGGTGAACGGTGGAGGGAGGGAGGGCCACGAGGCCAGTCCAGCGCCACTCGTCGGGTGCCAGCAGAGCCAGCTGATCCAGTGGCAGCTTGCAAGATAGGAAAGAAAAGTGGGGTCTGTACTGACATGGTAGAAAGGGGAGCCGAGAATTTTAGATTATGATCTACGGCCTTTGGTGAAAGAACTGCCTGTTTGCCATGGACTGCTGTTCTTAAAATGTGAAACTGTACCTTTGGTCTCAATTCCCTCCATCATTCCTCCTTTTCAGCTGTGGCTCATTTGGTCTCACACTCGCCTCTGAGTCAGAAGATCGTGGGTTCGAGTCCCACTCCAGAGATTTGAGCCCATGATCTAGGCCGACACTCCCAGTACTGGGGGAGCGCTGCACTGTCAGAGGTGCCGTCTTTCGGGGGAGACTTTAAACCAAGGCCCCGTCTCTCCTTCCCCCCCCCCCCCCAACCTACCTTAGGTGGACGTAAAAGATCCCATGCCCACCATTTCCCTGATATCCTGGCCAATATTTATCCCTCAACCAACATCACTAAATCAGATCTGGTCATTATCTCAATACTGTTTGTGGGATCTTGCTGTGGGCAAATTGGCTGCCGGGTTTCCCTACGTTACAACAGTGACCACACTTCAAGAGTACGTTATTGGCTGTAAAGTGCTTTGGAATGTCCTGAGGTCGTGAAAGGCGCTCTAGAAATGCAAGTCTTTTACTCTGCCTACTTCTCTGCCCTATGCGAGGAATGCTGTATAAATGCAAGTTTTATGTCGCAGTTAAATCATTGAAATTAGCTGACAGAAAAAGTTAATGTGACTGTAAGCCTATGGAGTAAAGTAGCCTCAGGCCCCATTGTACTTTGAGATAGAACCCTGAACACTGGAAATCTGAAATGCGAAACCAGACAAAGCGAACGAACTTGCATTTCTATAGTGCCTTTCACGACCTCAAGATGTCCCAAAGTGCCAATGTAGTACTTTTTGAAGTGTAGTTACTATTGCAGTGTAGGAAAACAACATTAAAATGTGCACCAACTCAGTCAGCATCTGGAAAGGGAAGAAAGGTGTTTTGGATGAAGTTCCATTGTTAGATTGTAAGTGTTTTCCAACCAGACCAATTTTGCCCTGTAAAATAAAACGGGGAGAAAAAAAACTGCAAATACTGGAAATGTGTAACAGGCAGGTCAGCATCTGGAAAGGGGACAGGCTGAGACATTTTAGGTGTGTACCCATCATCAGTGCTGATTAAGTATTACACCCAAAACATCATAACCGGTCTTTCCTCTTCACAGATATCGATTGACCTGCAGTGCATTTTCAGCATTTTTTCTGCTTTTATTTCAATTTTTACACTGATTCTGTGTCTTTTTATAACTTTCCAAAAAAGGGGGAAGAATTTTACATTTGTTGCCACAGGCTGTTAGTATTCTAAGCCAAATCCTTTTCTGTTGATCAAAATTTCCTGGATTAAACCATCTGGCTCTGTATCAGAGGGACTTCCCTTTTTCAGTGATCTCTGGCTGCCCCCTTGTTAAAGTGTTATCCCTGACCATTTAAAATTAAGGTGTCCCTGCACCTTAGATTAGTGGAAGCTTTGTGTGTTTGTGTCCCGTGGGTGTGGAACCTATTGCTAGGCAGGGTTAAGTAGGAGCTTTGAGCATGTTGTGATGTATATAGTGTTAAGCTGTGGCTCAGTGGGTGGCACTCTTGCCTCTGAGTCAGAAGGCCTGAGTCAAGTCCCACTCCAGAGACATGAGCCACAGAATCCAGGCTGACACTCCAGTGCTGCACTGTCGGAGGTGCCGTCTTTCAGGTGAGACATTAAACCGAGGCCCTTCGAGTGGATGTAAAAGATCTCATGGCTGCTATTGGAAGAGCAGGAGGAGTTCACCCCAGTGTCCTGGGCCCAATATTTATCCCTCAGCCAACATCACTAAGAAACAGATTATGTGGTTATTTATCTCATTGCTGTTTGAGGGATCTTGCTGTGCACAAATTGGCTGCCGCGTTTTCTACATTACAACAGTGATTACACTTCAAAAATACTTCATTGGCTGTCTTGAGGTCATGAAAGGCGCTGTAGAAGTCTTGTAGAAGTAAATGCACCACTTGATTTGCAACTAGCCATTCAGAATGTCCCGATTTGGATCCGTGGTCTGTACTTAATTAGCTGATCTGAAGTTGGGTGCTGCAACTAATCTCAGTGGCTGGACCAGAGAGGAGAAAGTGGCTACAGTTCCCGCTCCTGATTGCTGTCCACTGACTCTCGTTGGAAGGTTCATGTATGTGGACGTTGGGCGAGGACAGGGTCGGGCCAGGCTGTGTTCTGCATCACAGTTGGAACACCCTGCTGACGCTCGTCTCAACTTGACTGTAGAACGACCCATTTGGGTACTGGTGCCTGTGGAACTCAGAACCTTCAGGAGAGGAGGGAGAACATTCTAGGACTCTCTTGAAGATTTATCAGCACCCTGTGAATATAGAACCAATAACGCAGGGGGATGAGCAGGCACATGGGGCAGGGGATTGTAATGCCACCAACTTTGCTCAGAGGTGGTGTGTCCCAGATTTGATCCTTTAATGCTTTGGCTGTGCACACTTGAAATGGACGTGCAGTGTATTCTTGCATTTGATAATAACACATTACTGCAGTCTTTAAGGCTTTTGTTATGCAACCGTGGGTCATCAATTTGATTTGAATACAGGAGCAGGGATGTCTTATTACAGTTATACAGGGCCTTGGTGAGACCACACCTGGAGTATTGTGTGCAGTTTTGGTCTCCTTATCTGAGGAAGGATGTCCTTGCCATGGAGGGAGTGCAACGAAGCTTTACCAGATTGATTCCTGGGATGGCAGGACTGACGTATGAGGAGAGATTGGGTCGACTAGGCCTATATTCACTTGAGTTTAGAAGAATGAGAGGTGATCTCATCGAAACATATAAAATTCTAACAGGACTGGACAGACTAGATGCAGGGAGGATGTTCCCGATGGCTGGGGAGTCCAGAACCAGGGGTCACAGTCTCAGGATACGAGGTATGCCATTTAGAACCGAGATGAGGAGAAATTTCTTCACTCAGAGGGTGGTGAACCTGTGGAATTCTCTACCACAGAAGGCAGTGGAGGCCAAGTCATTAGATGTATTCAAGAAGGAGATAGATATATTTCTTAATGCTAAAGGGATCAAGGGATATGGGGAGAAAGCGGGAACAGGGTACTGAGTTAGACGATCAGCCGTGATCATTTTGAATGGCGGAGCAGGCCCGAAGGGCTGAATGGCCTACTCTTGCTCCTATTTTCTATGTTTCTATGTTTAATCGGTGATTTTAAGGAACAGGCTACAGGACTAAAGAGTGCAGGTCATCGGGTGCACTGCTGCAGAAAAAGAAACTTGTGTAAAAGGGCCAGAGGTTGCTTGTTTGGGCAGATTATTGATAGGAAAATGAATGGGATACAAAAGTGAGTGCGTTTGGATCAAACTTGCAGGAGCTGTGCACGTCGTGCTAATTCTGGGAGTTCATCTCATCTAGATTTTGCGTTGTGAAATAATTATTACGATCCAAAATTTTTTATTGGGGAAGTGGTGAGGAGAGCGGGCAGTTAGTTATTTTCCTTTTCTGACTAACCACAGGCAAAGTCAAATCGGGGGGTTGACCCAAAGTTGTTGCATGCATCCCCTAGTGACGGTGATGGCCTGCAAATGAGTCACCTGCCCACAGGGGAGGGGGTGGGGATTTAAAGTTATCTTCTGCAATGGCACGGTGTAAATTGTAAAGCAGAACATAACCAAAAAAATGTAATCCGCTTAGAATAGCCAGCCGGAACAAAGAGCGTCTGTTTCATCGGGCTCTTTTGAATAAAATCAGATATTCAAATGTTTTTAAAATGAAACTGAGCAGAGTTTTGCAGCCTTCGAGATACGGCATGAGAGAGAAGGCAAAATTCATCGCCGTAACATGCCATCATGAATTACAACATAGTAATCCACCTCCTGGGCTCAAATGACGAGTGTAAACTGAACAGTTTTAGGTCATCTCGTGGATCCCTTTTGAATGGCTCATTTTGCTATCAAGCAGTGCATTTATTCCACAAACATGCTCAAAGTTCCTGCTTATCATCAAAATGACTGAGAACCTAGTTCTTTCCCTAGCTTGCTTAGTCTGTCAATTAGCCGATATCAGCCAGAGGAATTCATAGAATCGTACAGCACTGAAGGCGGCCATTCGGCCCATTGCGCCTGTGCTGACCCTCTGGAAGAGGTACCAATTAGCCCCACTCCCCTGCTCTTTCCTCATAGCCTAAACATTTTTCCTTTTTAAGAAGAGATCCAACTTTCTTTTGAAAGTTAACATTGAATCTGCTTCCTCCACTCTTTCAGGCAATGTGTTCCAGATCATCGTAACTCGCTGAGTAAAAAAAATTCTCCTCATCTTCTCCCCCACCATTGTATTGTCAATTATTTTAAATCTGTATCCTGGTTACTGACCCTCCTGCCAAAGGAAAGAGAGTAGATAGGGAGAAACTATCAAAAACTTTTGAACACTTCTGTTAAATCTCCCCTTAACCTTCTCTGCTCTAAGGAGAACAACTCCAGTCTCTCCAGATAACTGAAACCCCTCGTTCCTGGTAGCATTCTAGTAAGTCTCCTCTGCACCCTCTCCAAGGCTTTGATGTCCTTTTAAAAGTGTGGTGCCCAGAATTGGATGCAATAATCCAGCTGAGGTCCATCCAGTGATTTATAAAGCTTCAGCATAAACTTCCTGCAGGGGTGCTCAAATTAGTCTTAACACCTCTGCGCTCTGTTTTCGGGATGAAATCGGTCAGGTTTCCCACACGAGGTATGCTGTGAGCCCTGATAAGCGGATGTCGGGAAATACTAGGATGAGCCCAGTAAAATGTACTGCTGTTACTCGCTGTAAGTTCACAGATGAAGATTGGGCACTTGGGTAATGTACCAGAGGTATGTCCGTCACTGTGGAACAGTACCACAGCAAGGAGTCAGCACCTCCAGGAGAGGAGGGGATTGAAAAAAAAGTTAGCTTTCATTTATCTAGTGCTTTTAATGTAAAAAAAATGATCCAAGGTGCTTTGGCAGGGGTGGGGGGGGGGGGGGGTGCAAAGGAAAAATGAGATAAAAGGGATCATGAGCTGTGGTGGGAGAGGTTACCGAAAGCTTGGTTGAAAAGATGAGATTTGAGATGGCTTCTAATGGTGGCAATAGAAGTGGAGAAGCGGACAGTTTTAGGGAGGGATTTTCAGAGAGTAGGCCCATGGCAGCCAAAGGCTGTGCCACCAATCCTGAGGCAAAGGGAGGCAGGAATGCACAAAAGTCCCGAGTCGGAAGACCAAAGGGTGCAGATGGGGAATATTTGGCTGTGGAGGGATTTGAGTACAACTACTTGCATTTATATAGCGCCTTTAAGGTAGTAAAACGTCCCAAGGCATTTCATAGGTGCATAATCAAACAAAATTTGACACCAAGCCTAATGAGATATTAGGACGGGTGACCAGAAGCTTGGTCTAAGAGATAGGAGCATCTTAAAGGAGGGGAGAGAGGTGGAGAGGTTTAGGGAGGGAAGGCACGGCCGCCAATGGTGGAGCGATGAAAATCGGAGATTCAAGAGAGGCCAGAATTGGAGGAGCGCAGAGATCTCAGAGGGTTGTCGGGCTGGATTTTAAATCCAGTACTCTGGGGTCAGGGGGCCATTGTGGGTTAACAAGGACGGGAGGAATGGGTGAACGGGAATTAGTGTGAGGCACTTGAGATTTGAACAAGTTGAAGTTTACAGACGATGGAGGGGCAAGTAAGGAGAATGTCATTGAGATATGTTGGTGCTGTCTCCTGGTGAGAAACTGGGTTGTGAGCGTCGGCGACTTCTGTTCGGCGATGTCTGACATGTCTACTCCTGGCAAAGAATAAGAGCCCTGTCTGCAAATCCCACTATCCTACAGGTATGTATTAGAGAACGGGTAGGTGGAAGGAACGACAGGAAACTTGTTCCGTAGAAAGTACAGGACGCAGCTCAAATTCTAGTGAACCCGAAGGGTGAGGTTATTTTCATTGCTCTCGTACATTCGTCTCTCCCTGTCCCTACCTCAGCGTAGTGACCCGTGCCAGGGTACAGTTCCATAGTTTTTATTTCTATTTGTATTTAATGATCCTATTTCGAAGAGGAGCCGGGGGGAGTTCTCCCCAATGTCCTGGCCAATATTTATCCCTCAACCAACATCACTAAAAACAGATTACCTGGTCATTTATCACGTTGCTGTTTGTGGGAGCTTGCTGTGCGCAATTTGGCTGTCGTGTTTTCTACATTACAATTACAGGTATGTACGGTTCACTGACTCATTACACTAACCAACTGAGCCACCTGGAGAGGCACCAGGCACTAATCTTATCTCATCTCCGTGTTTGGATGATGAGCTTTACTTTTGTGGTTTGTGTCCTGCTGCGTGCTCCGAGGGTTTTTTTAAAAAAAAGTGTGTCTGTATGTGTGTGTATATATTTGTTCATGAGATGTGGTTGGCAAGGCTGCATCTATTGCCCGTTGCCCTCAGAAAATGGTGGCAAGTCTAGTTCTTGAGCCACTGCATTTCTTGTGTTGAAGGCGTTCGTACAATGGTGTCAGCGAGGGAAGTCCGAGATCTTGGCTGAGATTTTAATGCAGGAGCAGTAGTACGTGTCCCAAGTCGTGCCACTTGGGGAGGCGATGGTGTTCCTGTGATAGTGCTGCTCTTAGAATCATAGAACCTTGCAGCATAGAAGGAGACCATTCGGCCCATCGTGCCTGTGCCGGCTCTTTGAAAGAGCTAGCCACTTAGTCCCACTCCTCTGATTTTTTTTTCCCTTCTCTTTCTCGGTCATAGAAGTTGTGGGGCTGGGTGCTGCTTTTATTTATATGACGCCCGTACTTTGTAAGATATGGCTGTGGATTTTACGTTGTGCTTATTTTCTTTCTCCTCGCCTTTAAGAGGTGTGCCTGACCGAAGGAATGTTGGTTTTGTGATGTAGGAGCTGAGGTGTTAACCGCGTAAATCCACAACCTCTATATTACTTGCCAATATAGAATGCAGATCTAAATCAAAAGCAAAATGCTGCGGATGCTTGAAATCTGAACTAACAACAGAAAATGCTGGCAAAGCTCAGCAAGTCAGGCAGCATCTGTGGAGAAAGGAACAGTCAACATTTCCGGTTAGATGGAAGATGTTCAGAGTTAAAGTTTTTAAGCAAGTACAGAGCCAGGGAAAGTGGGGGGAGGGAGGGGAGAGGAGGGAAAGGTTGCAGACCTAAGTTACTTTTTATATGTTGCTGGTGCTGCCAGCTCCCGACAATTGGGGCTCTTGCAGCCAGTGGTAACCCACTTTGCCGGATTCGCCGGTTGTCAGCGTTAGCAACGCAGGCAAGTTTACTTTGGAGTTGCCGGCAGCTGGGTGAAACTGTGGCAGGTGGCACTTGTATTGTGCTAAACCCAATATAAAAACAGCACAGTAACTTAAGCTTGTTGCTTTCCCCCCTCTTTGTATTATACAACTTGTAAAACGCATTGGGCGCTACATAAATACAGGAGCATTATCTTGCTTGGGACTTTTTACTACATTCAAGGCGCTATATAAATGCAAGTTGTTTATCAAACAAAATTTGACACTGAGCCACATGAGATATTAGGACAGGTGACCAAAAGCTTGGTCAAAGGGCTAGGCTTTAAGGAGCATCTTAAAGGAGGAGAGAGAGGCGGAGAGGTTTGGGGGGGGTTGGGGGTGGGGGAAGTTCTGGAGTTTAGAGCCTAGGCAGCTGAAGGCACGGCCGCCAATGGTGGGGCGATTAAAATCGGCGATGCGCAAGGGGCATCTTGCAAGATGGAAGAGTTCAGAGATCTCGGAAGGTTGTAGGGCTGGAGGAGGTTACAGAGTTGGGGGGGGGGGGGGGGCGAGGCCATGGGGGGATTAGAAAACAAGGATGGGAATTTTAAAATCAAGGTATTGCTGGACCGGGAGCCAATGTAGGTCAGCAAGCACAGGGGTGATGGATGAACGGGACTTGGTGCGAGTTAGGATACAGGCAGCCAAGTTTTGGATGAGCTCAAGTTTACTACGGGTGGGAGGCCGGCTAGAAGACTATTGGAATAGTCGAGTCCAGAGATAACAAAGGCATGGATGTGGGTTTCAGTTGCTGCTTTAGCTTCCCACTGTCGCTGAACATTTCTTCAGATAGTGACTGGGAGACTTTAGCATCATCCCAGGATGAAGATGGTTGTGTTTTGTTTACTCTTTGGTCCCTTCCAATTTTTTTCCTCATCTCCCTCCCCCTTCCATTGATTCCTTGGTGTGATGCTGTTCCGCAGCCATCGGCTTCCCTCCTGGTCAGTGTACTGCACTGGGCATTGAGCTTACCGACAGAGCCAATTTGTAACATCCTGATAATGGGAGAACTCCACTTATTGGAGAATCACTGGTGCCAACCCATGGACTTGTCATCCTGACATACACTGGGTCAATTCAGCTGTAAAGTTAAAAGTTTGGCTGTATAACGTTAACAGCTGTCTTACATTTCTGTGCACTGGGCCCATTTTCTTCCTGGATTGCCTTCTTTATCCTGCAACGTGGATTGCAAAATCTCTGCCTAGTTTGTGACGTCGGCACGCATTAGGCTGATGGAAGGCAGCTGAGAGTTCAGGAGGTGCTTTGAGCGGATTCAAGGGAGCAAGAGGTAGGCAAGTTGGGGGCGGGAAGAAAGTGTTGTGGGGTGGCTGCTTGTGGAGGGAGGGGACTGGTGGAGTGGGGTGGGGGGCGTTGGTGTCAGAGGTCGGGGAGGTTGAAATAGTTGATTGTCTTGGAGATCAAGAAATCCGTGAGTTGTTCACACTTGATGTCGGAGGGGGCAGGTGTAATGGAGAGGAGGAGTTTGCGATTATTTTTGCACTCCAGGGTGACACTGCAGTACTGGGAGGATTTGACTGTGGTGGAAGCGCTTGAGGTATTTTTCTATAATGGAACTGGTTACACAATATGAGGTTGTCCACTTCCATGGTTTCTGAATCCGTTGATATTCTCGGACAAATTCAGAGGCTGACGACAAGCAGCAGACAACTGTACGTTTGATAAATTTCTGCACGCGCAGTTGTATCCTTAGGATTTCAAGATTGCAAAACCACCTTGACAGCAGAGTTGTGGCCCCACATGCCGGTAATTGAAAAATCACAAGGCTGGGCTTGACAGGCCAGGCTGAGAACTCGGCCCATCGGTGGACAGGACCGAATGGCAGCCCTGGTGACTGGTGTCACTTTTTTTTGCCAGCGGGGACAGTTTACTCCATAAATAGAGAACGAAACCAACTCGGGGTGATGGCCTGTCTCTCCAGAGACAGTGCTGTAACATGCGGTACAAGATGCAAGTCTCAGTCAGAAGGACATGTTTTTTTCCACTTTGTTATTTTTCACGCTTAGTTGGAATATTTTGCAGTGCTTATTTTGAACAAGTAAATTGCCTTTGGTCAGTTGATGAATGGGAAGTGTTTTTTTTTTGGCAGTGGAATTGGGAGACTTCAGAAATTCACCCCCTTACGGGCCAGAGCCTGCAACTACGTCATTACAGGCAGCTGTTTACTGAAACAAAAGCAAAATGCAAAATAAAAACAGAAAATGCTGGGAAACATTCGGCAGGTCGGGCGGCATCGGTGGAGAGAGAAACAGAGTTAACGTTTCAGGTCGATGACCTTCCGTCAGAACTGGAAGGAGTTAGAGATTTAACAGTTTAGGAGCAAGTACAGCGTCTGGAAGAGGTGGGGGTGGGGTGGGAGAGAGGAAAGAACAAAAGGGAAAGGGGGTCCGTGACTGGGTGGAGGGCAGGAGTGATTAAATGATAAAAGGAATGTTGGTGCAAGGCAAAAGGGGGCGGTAATGGGATAAGTCAAGATGGGCCCAGAGGAGGTGCAAATAGGTGGTTTCAATGTTAAATGAAGACACAGAAACGTGATCAAAGATCATGACAACGGGAAGTTGGACAGGAAGTGTGTGCAAACACTTAGTAATATATGTCGATTGTTGGACGGACGCATATTCATGGAAAATCTGAACGATATTTGCAGAAGTCTAGGTGAAGGAACACGAAGAGCAAAAGAAAGCAGTTGCATTTCTATAACGCCCTTTACAACCCAAGGACGTCCCAAAGAGCTTTACAGCCAATGAAGCACTTTTCAAGTGTAGTTATTGTTGTAATGTAGGAAAATATGCAGCCAAAATGCACACAGCAAGATCCCACAACGGGCAATGAGATAAATGACCTGAATGACTGACTGGAATATGCTTGCAGGGCTTCGCATCTATCGGAATGGTTAACATTAGAATGCCTGCATGAGACTCCCAACTGTAAACGACCTGGCCTCCATGCAGCCGAAGGTAGCAGAGACCCACTTTTTCACAGGCTTTGCCATCTGCTGTTGAAACAACAACCTTCCCTGCTGAGCTAACTCAGTGCAGTGGGCTCAATTCATAACACGAAATAGCTTCGTGGTACAAGCGTGCTGATGCACGGGATGGGCTCAGCATCAAATTCCCTGGCTTGCCCATCGTGGTGGCATTAAAGTCATTACATAAATGGCTGCGCAGAACCAATAATCCATGGCAGATGCACAGAAACATCGGGTCTACGCAAGTAGGAGCAGTCTCATGGAGAGTGAAACAAGGCAGTAATATAAGCGCAGTCAATCAGTAAAGTTTGACACATGTCCTGTACTCTTAAAGGTGAAAGTGTCTTAGGAGGACTGGCAACGACCCCGCCCCCCCCCCCCCACAACGGTATGCTTCAGTCAGTTCAACCATCCACCATTCGGATATAGCACCCGCTCATGCACAAAACCTCTGTCTTTGCCATTACTTCCAACCTAAAGGCTTGTCAAATCAAGCTTAGCATCACCTTCCTTCATCTTCTCTTCCCAACTCTTTTCAGTCTTGCAAGTATGGGCCTTGACCCTTCGCCTAGGCTTCTTCAAGTATTGGGCACACCGCCCGTGAATTCCAAACTAGTATCATTTGCAGGGAGTTTATCTTGTTTTTTTTCTTGGATATTGTAAGGTCTTTATTGGTGCTGCTGTAGTCTGGAGACTTGTATGTTTGCCTGTTCCGGTGTAGGATTTAGTCTGAGCTGCCTCATAGCATGTTTTGAGTAAAGTCATGTGGAAGTGGGCCACATGACACCTTGAGCTTTAAAGTATGAATGTAGAATACAGCTGACTAATTCATACTTACATAAAGTTGGGGAAAACCAGTGATTTCCTGTGGAAGACGGCAGAAACTCCCCAAAGATCTGTAGGAATAGGTAGCAACAAATACTTGTGTTTAATGTGACGCTTTTAAAGTAGCAATGTTCCAAGGTGCTTTGTCGTTCGGGGTCCGACCAGAGCAGGAATGGGAAGGGAGTTAGGAGGGATGGTCAAATGCGTGGTTGAAGAAGTTGGTTTTTAAGAAGGCTTTTGAAGATGAAGCAAGGCAGAAGAGGGAGAAATTAGCATGTGAACCATCAGATGACTGATGACTGAAGGCTGTGCCACTGATGAAGTGGGGGCAGGAAGAGGGCCAAAGACACACTAGCATTTGGGAGAGTGGAGCAGGAACGTGAAGCTGGAGGAAGTTGTAGTGATGGGGAGGATCGAGATCCTCGGAGGGATTTGTAGACGAGGATTTTGAAGTTGATTCCTTGAGCCATTGAAGGTTGGCCTGGAGAGTGAGGATGGGTGACCTGACTGTGAGAGATATGAGGTGGAGTTTCTACCGGGTAAAGCTTGGGAGGCAAGTGAGAATGGTATTGGAAGAGTCGAGTTTGGAGGTGACGAAGGCATCAATGAGGGTTTCAGGAGCAGTGGGTGAGAGATGGGTGATATTCGGAGATGGAACCAGGCGGTATGGGGATGGATTGGTTGTGGGCTTGGAAGCTAAGATTACAGTCAAACCGGATGGCAAGGTCGTCTGCTCTGTTTGGTTAAGCGAGCATCCAGAGAGGGTATGGAGCAGGATGGCTTTAATGATGAAGAGGTAGTGATGGTTGCCATTGTCTCACATACATGAGTTAAAATAAGGCAATGTGAATGGTTACTCCTGAAGCATCTGGATTGGTGTTGGAAGCCTCTTTTGTGTGTCTACACCTACTGGATTTGTTTGGGGGATTTCCTTCTCTGTTCCTCAGCAACTAATCTGACCAATACATTTTTTAGAATTGACTGGGTTGAACCCATGCCTGGGGTGATTTTAAGTTTCTTAAGGACTGTCAGGGTAGTGCGTGGTGCCATGTTAGTGAAGTCTAGCTACATCTTTGGGTTGTTTGATGCCACTGCAGAGGAGAATGAAAATGTTTTATATCCTATTTAAATTTAGGGCAGGGGCAAATCGGGATTCTGTCATTTTTTCACCACCCTTGTGCTGTGACAGTAAAGCTGTCTCTTTTTTTGGCTTCTCCCAAGAGATTACATGGCTGCTGGTGGGTGGAGATTGTGTTGCTTGTTTGTGACATGGTTGAACAGGGTGGACTCGATCCACCAGCCGGTCTTTTTCTGCCTGTCGTTACGCATGTAAAGCTATCAGATCAGACGCCTTCAGCAAAATGTGAAAGGAAAGCTGTGCCATTAGTTTGAGCTACGCACAGGGGACTGGCTTTCTCCTTTTCACCTATGCCCACCCTCCACGTGAGGGGACGGGAACCCTAGTAACTCAATAGTTCAAATGTCAGGTTAGTTACAAAACTGGTACCTAACTATCCCAGTCCCATTGTCTGTATTGGTAAAGGTGTAGTACAGCTTTACAATGCAAAACAAATTTGTGCTTAACCTTAGCTGGGTTGCTCTTTGTAACTTCAAACCTTTTTAGTGTGATTGCCCCTTAGAATGAATTTTGCTGGGATGCAATGTGCTCTTCAGCACTTAGAATTGTATTCTATTGAATTCACCTAATCAATAATGAAGGAAGCTGTACGAACCTGTAGTTTAATTAGTCTTGTTTGCTCCTCTGATTCACAGAAAATACGACACACTGCCAGCACAACCTTGGTTGTTCTGGTTATGGCTCCTGAGGGAGTTCAGCCAGTCACTAAAGTGAGCAGGCTCGCACTCTCCACTGACCAACGGATGATAGATGGTGTCAGCCGTGGCTCGGCTGGTAGCACTCTCGCCTCTGAGCCGGAAGGTTGTCCCGCCGCAGAGACTTGAACACAAAATCTAGGTTGTCACTCCAGTGCAATACTGAGGGAGTGCTGCACTGTCGAAGGTGCCATCTTTCGGATGAGACATTAAACCGAGGCCCCGCCTGCCCTTTCAGGCGAATGTAAAAGGTCCCATGGCACTATTTCGAAGAAGAGCTGGGCTAATATTTATCCCTCAACCAACACCTAAAAAAACAGATGACCTGGTCATTATCGCATTGTGGGACCTTGCTGTGCGTAAATTGGCTGCCATGTTTCCTACATGACTACACTTCAAAAATACTTCCAACGGCTGTAAAGCGCTTTGGGATGTCCTGAGGTCGTGAAAGGCGCTGTATAAATGCAAGTCTTTTTTTCTTATAGTTCTGTTGGAGGCAGCCAGAGGTTCTTCACACCTGGGCTCCAAATGTTCACGCAGAGTCACAGGCAGGGAATGAGAAAATGGTTTCCTCCTCCGATTTCTCCACCCTCTCGCCAAGGTGGTACTCCTCAAATACTGTCAGATTTGCCTATATAGGACGGAATTAAATATGGGCTATTGGGTCCTTGTCCAGCTACAACTTTAGACAAGGAATCATGACTTTCTGTGGCTGGTCGCAGAGTGGTCCTATCAGGAGAAATTGGCTGATCTGAGCAAAGACAAAGGAGACATAGGATTCCCAGTGTATTCAGGAGAATTCCTAAGTGGAGGATCTGTCCTTCATTAATGCTCTGTTCCATTTACTGGGCAAAGAAATGATTATAGGATTACTTCATTGCAACGCAGATTAAATACTCTGCCTTCTCAGCAGGATGCATGTCTCGGGGCAGTATCATTTAGCAGATCCTGTTTTCATGGTACCAGATGCGAGGATTCTTCACGCGATTGTTGTAGTTGAAACTTTGTGCATGTTGGACCTCAAAGGAAATGTGTGTTATCCCAAGTATATACACTTCAGGAAGAAGCTTTGGGCTGTAATCTGGCCTTGTAGCAAACAAGTACAGTGGATCACCGTTAGAAATCTTGTTTCGTATCCTGGTGCCCGGTGCTTCTTTTTGTTAGCGAGACTGCCTAAACTTTTAGGTTGGGAGGGGGTTTGATCCAAGGTGAACCTCACGCGGCTGATCTGAACTTCAAGCAGTGCGGTTAGCCTGGTCGTTTTTCAGGGAATTAATCCACAGGCCATTGTTGAGCCTGGGTCAAAATACTGTAAATGTTGCAGTGGTGTGGTTACGTATATGGGAAGGCATCTTCATAGTATATTACAGCACAGGAGGAGGCCATCCGGCCCACCGTGCACGCGCCGGCTCCCCGAAAGGGCCACCCAACCAGTCCCACTCCCCTGCTCTTTCCCCATAGCCTTGCAGATTTTTCCTTTTCAAGTATTTACCCAATTCCCTTTTGAAAATTATTATTGAATCTGCTTCCACCACCCTTTCAGGCACTGTAATCCAGGTCATAACAACTCACTGCATAAAAACACGTTTCCTCATGCCGCCTCTGGTTCTTTTGCCAGTCACTGTAAAACTTGCTTCTTATCACATTATCGAAACTTCTCAAATTGCTTCACACAATAACATTATTTTGGGAGTACAGTGACTGCTCTGTCGTCATAGCTCACCAGCCATTCTGTACCCGCAACATCCAGGAGTGGGACCGATTGGATAGCTCCCTCAAAGAGCCGGCACAGGCACGATGGGCCGAACGGCCTCCCCCTGTGCGGCACAGTTCCATGATTCTAAAGAGCAAGAGAAAAAAAGAACTTGCATTTGTATAGTATGTTATCACCTCTCAAGAGGTGGTAGGTGCTGTACAAATGCAAGTCCCAAAGCATTCCACGTACATTGCATTTCCACAGTAATTCAGTCATTGGAGGTGAAACTGGTCTTGGGTGTGGCACAACATGGGTGCTAGCCGTTACTGTGTCAATATTGACTTTAGTGAAAATTGGACAGGGTGTAAAAAGGAGCTGCCGATTTGGTGTCCATCTTGCCCTACTGCCGAAGACTGATTTCAACCCCTATTGTTGCTACATAGCAGAATGTGACAGCCATTACGGCCATTACTGACGCAGGAGTGTGCTGCACAGCCCTTTCTGTTCTTCACCTTGCAAACCTGCAGCATACGAGAACAGATGCTCCCGAGGAGGCACAGTATGTGTCTTCACAAATCGAACCTCCTTTTCAAGACCCTTTATGTGATCTTTGACAGATGGGATCTCTGGGAGTTGGATCTCATTACTTCCTTCAGAACACAGAACATTCTGCTGAAGGAGTCCAGATAGTTTAGCAGTCACTCTCGGTGTCATTTATGGGGCAGAAATGTGCTGGAGTACATCTGCTCCCTATCCCTGCTTTCTTCTCCATCCTCTTCCCCCCCCCCCCCCCCCCCCCCCCGACCCCACAGCCATAAATCACATGGATCATTCCCAAGATACGATTGGGAGGAGATGATGCTACTGGCTGAGGACAGATTGGTACTCTGACCTATTCTCCCTCCTCCTTTTAAGACGCTCCTTAAAACCTACCTCTTTGACCAAGCTTTTGGTCACCCGTCCTGATATCTCCTCCTTTGGCTCGGTGTCAATTTCTGTCTGATTACGCTCCTGGGACATTTTACTACATTAAAGGCGCTGAGTAAATGCAACTTGCTGCTGTTGTGTTGAAATTGGAGCACAAACTACCCGCATCTTCCCCAAAGCTCTGATTTGGTGGCTTGGCTCTTGAGAAAGGATATGTTAGTGGCCAAAGAATTCATGTTAAAAGTCTAGTATCCTCAAAATCTGCGTAGGAACGTACAGTAACCTAAGGGCAAGAAAAGACAATTTGGCCCAGGCTAACATCCAACTATGTTTGGAATGCCCTTGAGTTAATCACTCTGTGACCCCCTTTACATGAAGTTCCTTCTGGTATCTGATCTAAATTTGTTGGTTTATTTGTCTGAATATCCTTCCTTATTTTAAAGTACTATTCAGCATTTACCTTGTCTAATCCATTTTATATACTTTATATAATTACAGTGCCAATGAGAAAAAGTCACCTTTACATCCAGGGTTTCAGTTGTTTTCGTCTCTGAAGTAGTTTTAGTCTGGTTTTATATTGGTATAACGCTCGTAAGGAACTTAGTCTAGATGTAGCCTTTTGTACCCAATCGTATTCAATCTTGGGAAGGGGATAACATATATTATGATACTGGGACTAAAAGGGTTAAATTATGAGGACAGGTTGCATAAACTAGGCTGGTATTCCCTCGAGTGTAGAAGATTAAGGGGTGATCTAATGATGATTAAAGGAGTTATTAGGGAAGAGAGAGAGAAACTATTTCCTCTGGTGAGGGAAGTCCAGAACAAGGTGGGGATAACCTTAAAATTAGAGCCAGGCTGTTCAGGGGTGATGTCAGGAAGCAGTTCTTCACACAAAGGGGAGGGAGGGGAAATCTGGCACTTCTCCTCCCCCCCACACGCACGAAAAGCTGTTGAGGCTGGGGGTCAATTGAAAATTTCCAAACTGAGATTGATAGATTTTTGTTAGGTAAGGGTTATGAAACCAAGGCAGGAAAATGGAGTTAAGACTACAGATCAGCCATGATCTAATTGAATAGCGGAACAGGCTCGAGGGGCTGATTGGCCTCCCCCTGCTCCTGTGTTCCTATTCTGGTCTTTTCAGGAATTTGTTTCAATATGTTTTTCAAAATTTGCCCAATTGTTTTACTTCTCTCAATTCATGGGGCCACAAGAAGGGTTGAAATAATAAACAGCGTTTTGAATGACAGCAAAGACTGTACTTGTCTGTTTCAAATTTCAGCATCAAAGTTGTGGACCACCGATTGTTTTTAGCTCCAGAAATAATTTTAGTTTGATAGTTATTTTAGAATTTCCTATATCAGTTGTAATTTTCATGAAAAGTTATAGTCCAGATTTTCCTATTCATTGTCAAATTAATGAGAACAGTGTGCTTCTAAAAAAAAACCTGCTGCATTCTCCTCCCGGTTTGCAGAACCGTGGCTTTTTATGTAGACAGAGCTAAGAATGCTCGCTAGTCTAGGCAGCTGTTTGTAGCAAAAGTAGATAAACAGATCAGCAAGCAACATATGGTGCAGTGGGGAGCAGAATGCTTCACTTTGTTGCATGTCTGGTAGTGAAACAAGCCAGCCTGGTAAAGGCTCATAACTTTGAGCGTCTCATGGATCCACATGCAACATCTTGAGTATGTCTGCAAAGCTGTAGGGTGTAATATGCATGCTTTCACAAAGGGTCTCCTCCCTGCCCCCAGATGTTTTTCTATCCTCCTGTAGGTGCTGGCTCTCTGCAGAATGGTTCATGGGTTCCATTAGCTGTTGTGTACCTTACCCAAGCAGCTATTCATAATGCATGAGTTTAGACACCGAGTGTCTGCAGGTGTCGGCGTGTGTGTTTGTTTATTTTTTTGGCAGGGCTGTGTCACGAATCTGGTCACAGATGTGCACTTTCCATCGGCGGGGGGGGGGGGGCGGATCACAGCATAGCAGCGGTTGGTTTATTTTAATACAAAACTCTCCCTTTCCCAAGGATATGAGTGAGTGCAGTTGATTCCCAAATCATACTTCTTTGATCTGCCTGCTCAATGTGAAACGGGCTGCTGATCTGCAAGCTCGCCTCAAGATTGTCTGTTAACCATTCTCCATTTTTGCACAATTAATTTGAAGGTGGAGGATAAGTGAACAAGGGAGAATTAGATCATCTTTTTTAGGTAGGGTCTTTCCTTCATCTGTAGATGTAGCTTATTGTTCAGTTCTGAGATAAGTGAATAGTTTAGATAGAAAGAAACAAAGACTTGGATTTCTCCAGCGCCTTTCACGACCTCAGGACATCCCAAAATGCTTTACAGCCAATGAAGTAGTTTTGAAGTGTCACTGTTGTAATTTAGGAAAATCCGCAGCCAAATTGCGCACAGCATGATCCCACAAACAGCAAATGTGATAAATGACCAGACGTTGAGTGAGGGATAAATATTGGCCAGGCCACCCGATGAGGACGCGCCTGCTCTTCCAATAGGGCCATGGGACCTTTTTACATCCACCTGAGGGGGCAGACAAAGCCTCGATTTTAATATCACATCCAAAAGACGGCACCTCTGACAGTGCAGCACCCCCTCAGTACTTCCCTGAAGCGTCAGCCTGGATTTGAACCTATATTAATTTCATTTTACTATATTGAAGGATATTAATTCAACGTGGAAGGTGATGAGACCATCCATTTTGGAAGACACTGTTAGATCAATGACTTCCCACTGTATCTCACTGGAAGTGTATCTTTTGAGTAAATGTCTATCTTCAGTTCTTTCCCAGTGGAATTTAGTAGTTGGAGTGTGTATCTTGAAATACCACAAGTGCTCAGTTTTTTTTTTTCCTTTCCTTTGCGTCATGTGGTAAGAGGAAGAGGTGCTTTATAACATTATGGTGTGGCTAGATCAGAGCTACACTCGGACCAGCTGACAGGAAGATGGGGTTGTACTGAGAACTGATGACTGTTTCATGGAAGTAGAGCACCAATGTTGTGATGCAGCTTAGTAACGCATTCCTGGCTATTTTTTTATTCGTTCATGGGATGTGGGCGTTGCTGGCGAGGCCGGCATTTATTGCCCATCCCTAATTGCCCCTTGAGAAGATGGTGGTGAGCCGACTTCTTGAACCGCTGCAGTCCGTGCGCTGAAGGTTCTCCCACAGCGCTGTTAGGAAGGGAGTTCCAGGATTTTGACCCAGCGACAGGGAAGGAACGGCCGATATATTTCCAAGTCGGGATGGTGTGTGACATGGAGGGGAACGTGCTTAATCTTTCGTGATATCGTAGACCTATGTTGTGAAGATTGGTAACTTCGTACCTCTGGTACTTTGCTTGTGTCCACAAAACTATATTCATAGAAATTACAACATGGAAATTAGCCATTCGTTGCAACCAGTCCGTGTCAGCAATTTCCATCGACATGAGCAAGTACTTCTGATCATGTTAACCTGCCCTGTTCCCGTATCCTTTTAGTCCCTTTTTCTCCATCCATCCAATCTCAACTTGAATGTTGACATAGTTTCACCCTCAGACACTAACCTTGGAAGTGAACCCCACAGCCTGACTATCAGCAAGGAGTCGACAGCTTGGGAGTGGATGATCAGGCCTGCTGTCTGATATGGATGAATTGAACATTGGTAACCCAGTGCAATTCCTTGTTGACTACACTCTCTGGACCCAGCATCCACGCCTCACCTGTTAAACTTGAGGGGGATTTCTTGATTTAAATTGACAAACGCAAATAAAAGGCCAAGGCCCACAGTGAAGAACACCAAAGTTAAAAGGAGTGGGAGAAAAGATGAGGTAAATCAACAAATAGCTGGCACCCCCCCCCCCCCACTCCCCAAAATCCCTAGCACTCCAAGAAGTGTGAGATTTGTGCTTCATTAACCGATTTTGTGGGCAAGACTTCAAAAAAAATTCGCAAGTGTATTTTGCATATTTGTGTGCTTGTTCCAGCAGATAGAATTACGTAGAATTTACAGCACAGAAACAGGCCATTCGGCCCAACCGGAGTTCAGACGAATATAGTCGAGTCGTAGGCGTGGCCATATAATTGTTGTGATGTCTTAAAGCCCAGCTGGACTCTGCCGATGTTTATGCTCCACACGAGCCTCCTCCCACCCCACTTCATCTAACCCTATCAGCATATCCTTCTATTCCTGTCTCCCTTATGTACTTATCTAGCTTCCCCCTAAATTCATCTATGCTATTCGCTTCAACCACTCCATGTGGTGAAATGTAAGGAATCTTACAACACCAGGTTATAGTCCAACAAATTTATTTTAAAATCACAAGCTTTCGGAGATTATCTCCTTCGTCAGATGAATGAATGAAAAGGTTCTCAAATCGCATATCTTATACTATGTTGGGACAGCATCACACCAATCAAAAGGTGTCGTTGTTATTCAAACAGGCCAGTCACGGAGAACAGCACGTCCCAGTACACTAGATATACATTGTGTCGATTGCACAGGCAGGCAGAAAGAAACTCAAAATGGCAGAGAGAGAGAGAATTTTAAAAAACATATAATTTTTTCCCCCCTTTTTGCTGGTGGGGTTACGTGTAGCGTGACATGAACCCAAGATCCCGGTTGAGGCCGTCCTCATGGGTGCGGAACTTGGCTATCAACTTCTGCTCGACGATTTTGCGTTGTCGTGTGTCTCGAAGGCCGCCTTGGAGAACGCTTACCCGAAGATCGGTGGCTGAATGTCCTTGACTGCTAAAGTGTTCCCCGACTGGGAGGGAACCCTCCTGTCTGGCGATTGTTGCGCGATACTGTTCTACGTGTCTGACTATCCACCAATGTTAGCTTGTCGTCCAAGTTACTTAAAAACGCACTAGTTTTTAAACCAGATATACCTTCTCTCCAATTTTGTGTGTGGTGGCTTGAAGATGGGGTTGCCTTTGGTGCTGTTATAAACGTGGGAGCAGTTGTTCACAGTTGAACTTTATTGCTCATTTTCTAACCTCCTCTTCTGAAGGTGCTGACTGATGCTGGGATGATGTTAGACAGTGGGGGCTGGTAGACCCCTCGTACTGCACCCAAATTACCGTTCTTTATGTGCAACGCATCAGCGGGCTTGTGACTAGAGAGCATCTATGCCGAAACCGTTGTCCAGAACGCCGGACTTCCTTGTGGTGGTCATGGGTTAAATCCTGGGTGATTTTCCTCCCCCTCCCCCCCCCTGTAATTGTGAGGTTCCTTTTTATAGGTGGCTTTTCTTTTTGTTTAAATGTAGCCCACATTAACTATTTTGCCTGTCAGCCTTGGTGGCGTGCATGTGCCAGTCCTGAAATTTGAAAGGCCGTCTCCTGTGACTTTTTTTTAACCCCGTGTTAATTTTCCACTCCACATCAATTATTTCACTGAGTAGTAATCTTCTACTGAACAAACTCCTGCAGAGATGGCCTGAGGGTCTGGTGAGTAAAGGTGCCACACATTTTGTAGCTATATGGCCTGAAAGGTCCCAAGTTTGATTCTTCATCTGTACTGAGTTGGATGGGGCTGTAGCCTACAGACCCTGAGCTAGGAAAGGAGATGGGAAAATCCCAGCCAGCTCTCGATAGGATTGGGTTTCATAAGAACATAAGAAATAGGAGCAGGAGTAGGCCAATCGGCCCCTCGAGCCTGCTCCGCCATTCAATAAGATCATGGCTGATCTGATCCTAACCTCAAATCTAAATTCATGTCCAATTTCCTGCCCGCTCCCCGTAACCCCTAATTTCCTTTACTTCTAGGAAACTGTCTATTTCTGTTTTAAATTTATTTAATGATGTAGCTTCCTGGGGCAGCAAATTCCACAGACCCACCACCCTCTGAGTGAAGAAGTTTCTCCTCATCCCAGTTTTGAAAGAGCAGCCCCTTATTCTAAGATTATGCCCCCTAGTTCTAGTTTCACCCATCCTTGGGAACATCCTTACCGCATCCACCCGATCAAGCCCCTTCACAATCTTATATGTTTCAATAAGATCGCCTTTCATTCTTCTGAACTCCAATGAGTAGAGTCCCAATCTACTCAACCTCTCCTCGTATGTCCGCCCCCTCATCCCCGGGATTAACCGAGTGAACCTTCTTTGTACTGCCTCGAGAGCAAGTATGTCTTTTCTTAAGTATGGAGACCAAAACTGTATGCAGTATTCCAGGTGCGGTCTCACCAATACCTTATATAACTGCAGCAATACCTCCCTGCTTTTATATTCTATCCCCCGAGCAATAAAAGCCAACATTCCGTTGGCCTTCTTGATCACCTGCTGCACCTGCATACTAACTTTTTGATTTTCTTGCACTAGGACCCCCAGATCCCTTTGTACTGCAGTACTTTCCAGTTTCTTGCCATTAAGATAATAACTTGCTCTCTGATTTTTTTCTGCCAAAGTACATAACCTCACATTTTCCAATATTGTATTGCATCTGCCAAATCTCCGCCCACTCACCCAGCCTGTCTATATCCCCTTGTAGGTAATGCCCCGTGTGGTAGAATAGCCCGCTCGGACTCACGCCTAGGCTCATTTAGATATGAGGACTGGCCACTTGGGAGAGTTACCCATAAGGACGGTCAGAGCTTTTGGACCTGTACCCCATCTATAATCTGCCTTTAGGTAGAAAATGGGGGTGAGGGGTGGAATCTTATAAGGATTTATACTGTACAGGGTAAATGTCAATTGTTAGTTCCCTGGCGATTGGTTTCAACAGCCTTTGTGACAGCCATGGAAGCCGCGGTTGTCTGTTTCAGTGAACAAAGCGGAGTGATGTAGACTTGGCAGGGGAGGGGGCGGGTCGGAGGAGAAGAGGCCTTCTAACCAGCATGTCTGTTCCACGGTATTGCAGTCGACAAGGGAAAGGTCTGTGTTTAGATCAGAGAGGCATTTTTTTAACATATAAAAAGAAAAACAGTTTCAGTCTCTTGGGCGTTTGAAGTGTTTTTTTCAAATACTCAGCAGAGACTCGGGCTGGAAAAGGCAAAGTAGAACACCCATCTTCAGATTCCTATTAGGAGCAGTACCGCAGAGTTACTAGGGGAAATCCCTTTGGCCTGCATTGCTCCACAGAGGGGCCAACTGGATTGGAGCAGAATTTAATTGATATAGGTAATTCTTTGTGTTCTACACAGTACTTCTCCATTTAATACTACAGGGCCTGTCCTGGGCAATCATACACTTTTTTCCCTAATTTGCTCCCCTACCATACCGTCCCGAAGGTGTTGACTTTTTTTTTTTAAAACTTGCTTTTATATAGCGCCTTTCATGACCCCAGGGCATCCCAAAGCGTTTATAGCCAATGAAGTACTTTTGATGTGTAGTCACTGTTGTAATGTAGGAAATACGACAGCCAATTTGTGCACAGCAAGGTCCCACAAACATCAGTGTGATAAATGACCAGATCATCTGTTTTTTTTTTAGTGATGTTGGTTGAGGGATAAATATTGGCCCCAGGATACCGGGAAGAACAACCCTGCTCTTAATACAGGCAATGGCAGCCATCCAGTACAAATGGCCATTTGTCATGTGCGAGACCAGACGATTAGAATCGATGGGATGTTTCCTAGGATTGTAGAAGTTGCAGCATAGAAAACGGCCATTTGGCCCACTGTGCCAGTACAGGACTTAGCTCTTCCTACTGTACTGTACTTGGGTGTCCTCGTACCAGAAACATAAAAAGTTAGTATGCAGGTACAGCAGGCAATTAGGAAAGCAAATGGCATGTTGGCCTTTATTGCAAGGGGGTTGGAGTATAAGAGTAGGGCAGCCTTACTACAGTTGTACAGGGCTTTGGTGAGACCTCACCTGGTCTCCTTATCTAAGGAAAGATATACTTGCCTTAGAGGTGGTGCAACGAAGGTTCACTAGATTCAATCCTGGGAGGGAGAGGGTTGCCCGATAAAGAGAGGTTGAGTAGAATAGGCCTATACTCTCGAGTTTAGAAGAATGAGAGGTGATCTCATTGAAACATGTAAGATTGAGGGGGTTTGACAGGATAGGTGCTGAGAGATTGTTTCCCCTGGCTAGAGAGTCTAGAACTAGGGGGCATTGTTGCAGGATACGGGGTCGGCCATTCAAGACTGAGATGAGGAGGAATTTCTTCACTCAGGGTTGTGAATCTTTGGGATTCTGTACCCCAGATGGCTGTGGATGCTAAGTCGTTGACTATATTCAAGGCTGAGATCGAGAGATTTTTGGACTCTAGGGGAATCAAGGCATATGGGGATCGGGCGAGAAAGTGGAGTTGAGGTCGCAGATCAGCCGTGATCTGATTGAATGGCGGAGCAGGCTCGAGGGGCCGTATGGCCTACAGCTGCTCCTATTTCTTATGTACTCACGTTTCCCTGCCATTCCCCATTTACTTTTACATTCATCCTTTCCAAATAGTCTCTGCTTCAGTTATCATTCCATGTTCTAAATAACTTTGTGGAAATAATTGCTTCTAGCTTCCCCCTGCATTCTTCTAGTGATGTCAGAGTCCATGTCCTTGTTACCGATTCATTCACCAGTGAAAACGATCTTTCACTATTTACCCTTTCTAAATCTTTCATAATTCTGACCGCAACCTTTTCTGCACGACTGAATAAGCCCCAATCTTTTGAGCTTTTCTTCACGACTATAACATCTCATGCCTGGTATCATTCTCCAGTGAATCTTTGCTGTGCCCTTTCCATGACTCAAAATAGCTTTCGTGTAACAGGCTCTCTAGAACGGCATCGAATGTTCCAACTGCGTATGTTCTAACCAATGTCTGGTACAAATTCAGCATCATTTCTTTGCATTTTGCATTCAGTGCCCCCATGTAGAAAACCCCATTTCCCTTTCTTATGGCCTTTTCTACCTGTACTCCTGTCCTCAGCTAGCATCCTCACCTGTGTACAGTCCAGCCACAATGCAGCTTAGATGTTCTCTCCAGACACAGCTTGAGCTTGGAAGGGTGTTTATTGCTTGGTGTTTTTCATGGGTCAAGTGGACTATTTAAAGTCAGCAGGGTGGAGTGAAATTCTACCTCTAGAATTTTCTATGGAAAGATCCTGGATTTTTTTTTTAAAAAGTGAGGAATGTCAATGCTGGGAAATGGGAGGCTTTCCATTTCAGGCAGCCATTTTCAGCTTTCAATACTTCCAGGTCAGCCGTGGAACAACTAGATGCAGAGAGAGAGAGAGACTCCTGTACTCTTTCTCCAACAATGTGCTTTCAATCTCACAAGAGCCGAGACTATTAGAATCGATGGGATGTTTCCTAGGATTGTAGAAGTTGCAGCATAGAAAACGGCCATTTGGCCCCCTCATTTCCCACACCCACAGTCCATGGGCCAGTTTGTGTTGACTTTGGGGCAGTTTTGTACAGTAGACCCGTGTCCCCCGGGAACTAGACTGAGACAAACCAAACGTATTTCACATAGTTGAGGCGAATAGCGTCGATGCATTTAAGGGGAAGCTAGATAAACAGACGAGGGAGAAAGGAATAGAAGGTTATGCTGATGGTTGGATGAAGAGAGGTGGAAGGAGCATAAACACCGGCATCGATCTGTTGGGCCAAATGGCCTGTTTCCGTGCTGTACTATCTATGTAAAACCAGCAGATAGAGGAGATTAAGCTGGATTTGAGCCCAGGCCCTGAACGTGAAGGGACAATGTCTAATCTATTGCGCCAGTTCCCATATCCTCTTCGTGTTGCAGTGTTATTGCTCTCGTGAGATGAATTGGGATCCCGCTGCCAATCTTTCAAAGGTGAATTGCCTCCACATCAAAACAAAACACAGCTTTAACCCACTGTCTCGTATCATGGCTGTTTGTGGTGCATTGCTGGTGTAGATTAGCTGCCGATTTGCTGATGTAACAGCCACTGCACTCCACAGAAGTAATTAATTGGATGAGTACTTTGAGATGTTTGATCATGGTACGGTGCAGATACAGTCCAGGTAGAGGGCTCAATTTGGCAAATAGCCATAATGACCACTGTATCTAACCTGACACTACAGCAGAAGTCACATCCCGAGGGATTGTGTTTCTCTCTTCCTCTTTCCTTTTTTTTCCCCCCCCTTTGTGCTTTTTTCCTTCCCTGCTAAGCAGCAACACTTATAAGCTATAGGGTGGAGATGGCTTCTGTGTGGACAGTTAAAGTCTCAGCAGAGGTACAATTGGAAGATATTTTAAGCATGAATAACATTTAATGCTTCAGCCTCCAGTTTTGAATGGTTTATTTAACTCAATAAGTGCTCCAAGTGGCTGTCGAACACAGTTTTAACATTTCACATTTTGAGTGCTACGTCCAAACTACTGCAGCCAGATTGTACTGTTGTTTGTTGATCTGATGAGCAGCAATGTCTGAAAAACTTAAAACCACCAGCTGAGGTGATCTGGGAATCAGGTGGGAGAAGGGGTGACTTTTTTTTAAACAGATCTTCAATGTTCTCGACAGCAGTCTGAGAGAGATTTTCGATGTCACGCACGTGCAGGATTTGAATGCTACCAAGACAAGTGGAGCAGTGAGAGGGTTAACCCCCTCATGGCCTTTTTATATGCAAATATTCAGTGGCAAAGTTTATTACAGATCTACTGGAGCTTGTCACCTGCACCTGATTCTTTGTTGTAAACATTTGTGTGATCCTATGACTCTGAACATCCAAGTGAACTTGTCACTGATCTTTTTGGTACCTGGGTTTAAACTGTTGCACACTCTAACTCTGCCACAAACCATAAATGTTGGCAAACCTTAGTCCAGTTCCCTCTTACCTCTTGTCAGTCACAATGAGCATGAATTAATCTCCCAGCTTAATGCAACGAGAGCTAAATGGGGCACATTGACAAGCAAGAACGGGAAAATACATTTGTGTATAACAAAGATGTCTTCTGATTTAAGTTCTAAAAATGGAATGCAAACTGCAACGTCTTAGCCTGTTCCAGCAATCTCTCTGGACAGGCTTTCTACATTTACTGTGGCTGTTTATATGTATAATTAAAAATCATGAGCAGGGTGAACACCTCCTGTCCACAAACCTCACTTCCAGTTGTCATGATTTTTGGTCACACTTTCCTGTCAACATTTACCATTGTAAATTGCTGTGTCAACGTTTCCCATTCAATTTTTCTGTCACAATGTAGTTGCAGCCTCTGGCCAGTAAGTGGCCCCGTGACATGAATTCCTGAAGTCTTTCTTCCAGCTCCGTTGCCACCTTGCACATAAAAGTAAAGTTTTTATTTGCCACGGAAAACCCGAGATAGCACAGGAGCTTCATTTTCTCCGGTCGCCGCCTTCCCTCTTGAAGGTGGTGAGTTTGTGGCAATCGGCTACATTCCGACAGCTTTGCGGTTCCCCGTCCGACTGTCCGTCAACCGCAGGGGTTGGGTCGTGTAAACCAAACCTGATCCTGCCCTCACCTGGCACCAACAAGCATGCTTTCGAGCAGGGCACCTGGCTAATTGTTCTCCTCTTCCCCACTTCCCAAATCCAAAGATATCAAAGGGAATTATATCAGCACCTCAGCTTAGATCAGCAAACTCAGCACAGACTGGGGGTTGAATTTTGAGACCGTCCTGATCTGTGTGGTTCAGTAGCATACCCACTGAGCCAGATTGTTTCTCCCCATCTACTCTTTCCTCTCTCTCTCATCCCCTCCTGAGGCACTGACTGCTGCCATACAATCCAGTCAGTGCTGGCAGTCCTCTGATACCTCGCCAAGATGGCGGACATCAAACTGTGCAGTTTCCCCACCGAGCTGTCCGACAGCCATTTTTATCTGCAGAAACACTTCCCCCTTCCCCCGGCCAATTATCTGATTGCCAGCACTAATTTTATAACTTCAAGAAGCAGTTTCAAAGTGGATGATTTGAGAGCAGCTTTAATGTCAGAGAGCTTGGTAGTGGCCTTTTGTTGACGTATTATAAAAAGGGATATAGAAGCACTGGAGAAAGTGCAAAAAAAGATTCAGAAGGATGTTACCAGAGCTGAGAGAGACTGATATGCGGCTTGGGGCTCTTTTCTCTAGGTGACCTGATAGAGGTCTTCAAAATGAGGACGGGGTTCGATAGCGTACACATAGTGAGGATGTTTCCACTTGTGGGGGGGGGGGGGGGGGAGGAGTCCAAAACTAGGGGCCATAAATACAAGATAGTTGCCAATAAATTAATAAGAAATTCAGGAGAAACTTCTTTGCCCAGAGTGTAGTGAGAATGTGGAACTCGCTACCGCAGGGAGTAGTTGAGGCAAATAGCAGAGATGCATTTAAGGGGAAGCTCGACAAACACACGAGGGAGAAAGGAATAGAAGGATAGGGTGAGATGAAGGAGGGTGGGAAGAGGCTCGTGTTGCATAAACACCGGGATAGACCAGTTGGGCCGAATGGCCTGTTTCTGTGCTGTAAATTCGATGTGATTTTCGTAGCACTGTTGAGTGATGTGTTTGGGGAACCCAGTAGTGATGACATAGGTCAAGTTTTAATTTGGAAAAGCAGAATTATGCTAGTGAATAAAGAGAAGTAAAATTCTCTCTCTGTTGACTAACCTCGGGCCTTGTGCAAAATAGTGTGCCTGGAATTTCAACAAAGCTTCTGCACAGTAATCAAGTGGAAAATCACTTTTGAAATGTGTTTTTCCTGTATTGAGGGAAATGATTAAACGGGTGATGGGAACCCTTAATTGGAGGAGTGTTTGCATATTAACTATGTTTGGAGCATGAAATTTAGAGGAAATGTCTTTTTGTTTTACCAATTTATTTCTAAGTTGAAAAACCCCAAGTGAAGGGCCAGAGCCCATAAGGGCAGGAAACAGTTGAGGTTGGGAAGAGTTGCAGAGAAGATTAGATCAAGAAGTGGGTGATTAGGGGATAGCAAAGTGGAGTGCAGGAGAGAGGGAGGACCGATGGATTTGAGAAATTTCACAAGTTTGCGGGTTCCTGAAAGAATGGGTTAGAATCGGAGATGTGTAGTACTGGAGTACATAAAGGTTAGGAAAAGAAGGACTTGCAATTCTTTATCACCTTTCACCACCACAGGACGTCCTGAAGCACTTTACAACCAATGAAGTACTTGTGAAGTGCTGTCACTGTTGTAATGTAGGAAACGCGGCAGCCAATTTGCGCACAGCAAGATCCCACAAGAAGCGATGCGATAAATGACGACTGGATAATCTGTTTCGGCAGTGATGGTTGAGGGAATAAACATTGGCCGAGACACCGGGAGAACTCCCCATCTCTTCAAATAATGTCATGGGATCTTTTACGTCCAACTGAGAGGGCAGTTGGGGCCTCGGTTTAACGTCTCACCCGAAAGACGGTGCAGCGCTCCCTCAGTGCCGCACTGGGACTGTCGGCCTAGATTATGGGGCTCGAGCCTGTAGAGTGGGACTCGAACCCACACCCTTCTGCCTCAGAGGCGAAAGTGCTACCAACTGAGCCAAGGCTGACCCCTTGGAAGAGTAATAAAATGGATAATGGCTGCAAAAGGACGAGATAGGGATGACTTCTCCCAGAAAAGCTTTTTGCTGTTTTGCATCCAGGATTCTGAGGGGTTATAGCAGGATAGGTAGTACACTTAATATTGCTACTTGCAGTTTGTTTGTACATTGCAGCAGACGCTGCACTTCAAAAAAAATACTTCATTGGCTGTAAAGTGCTTTAGGACGTCCTGAGGAGGTGAAACGCGCTGTCGAAATGCAAGTTCCTTCTTTTACTAAATGACGCAGGCGTCTGTGAATCATCTGCTATCTGTAGAAGTGTGTTTTTGAGCACTGTATGGTGCCAGAGAGGAAGGATTGAATCCGCACTTGCTTGCTGGCTGATGGGAGTTGAACGCTGTCTTGTGTTCTTTCTTGGATGTTAGACCTGACATCCGAACGCTGCAGGTGTGAATTGATAATGAGGATTTTTGTGGCTTGACTTAAGATGGCTGCCAAGCACCATTGTCGAGGACCTATTATAGTTCTTTTTATGTGTTTCACTTGTTTTGGGGAGGACCGTGAAATTTCAGCACGTTGCTTCCAATTAACTCGAATACTGCTGAGCCGTGGCTGCCAGCCGTAAGGTTGCAATTTTCTCTAACCTGACTTATTATGTCAACTTGTTTGGGAGGAAAAAAGACAAGAAAATTGGCTACTTCCTAGTGTAAATATACTGTAATCTTGCTCGGTCACATGATGTCAGAAGGCTGGGTGCCCTCTTATTTGTAAGCTTTCCTATGTGCAGGCTGTCCATATGTTAGCAGTATTCTCTCCATCACCAAGGCCACCTCCGCCCCGCCTCTGCTCATCTGCTGAAACCCTCATCCGTGCCTGTGTTACCTCCAGACTCGACTATTCCAATGCTCTCCTGGCCGGCCTCCCACCTTGCACCCTCCGCATACTTGAGCTCATCCAAAACTCTGCTGCCCCGTATCCTAATCGGACCAAGTCCCGTTCGCCCATCACCCCTGTGCTCGCTGACCTACATTGGCTCCCGGTCCGGCAACGCCTCGATTTTTTTTTTTAAAAAAAAAACAATTCTCATCCTGGTTTTCAAACCCTTCCATGGCATCGCCCCTCCCGACCTCTGTAACCTCCTCCAGTCCTACAACCCTCTGAGATCTCTGCGCTCCTCCGATTCTGGCCTCTTAACACATTCTTGATTTTCACTGCTGCACCATTGGTGGCCGTGCCTTCAGCTGCCTGGGCTCCACGCTCTGGAATTCTTTTCCTAAACCTCGCTGCCTCTCTACCTCTCCTCCTTTTTAAGTCGCTCTTTAAAACATATCTCTCTAACCAAGCTTTTGGCCACCTGTCCTAATATCTCCTTATGTGGTTAATTGCCTGATAATCGCTCCTGTGACGTGCCTTGGGACATTTTTACTACGTTAAAGGCGCTATATAAATGCAAGTTGTTGCTGTAAAGGGGCCAAGCCTCCAATCTTCTGGTTCAGAAGCGAGAGAGGCATCAACTGGGCCAAACTGACACACAGAAATTGAGTTGATGAGATTGAAAAAGCCATAAATTTGTTGTGGGATTGAATGATTTGTGTATATACCTCAGCGTAAAACTTGGCTTTTGGTACAGAAAATTGTTAGCATTTGTGTGATCTAAATTCACCTTGATGTAAGAAAGAGGCCTTAAAAGGAAGTACTGGGTTGGAAATAATCTGTATTCTGATCCAAAGTTCGATCTGTATATTAAGACCATAAGAGATAGGAGTAGGCCATTCGGCCCCTCGAGCCTGCTCCGCCATTCAATGAGATCACGGCTGATCTGATTTTTACCTCAACTCCACTTTCCCACCTTTTTCCCCATATCCTTTGACTCCCTCGCTGATCAAAAATTTGTCCAACTCAGCCTTGAATGTATTCGATGACTCAGCCGCCACAGCTTTTTGGGGGTCAAGAATTCCAAAGATTCACAACCCTCCGGGAGAAGAAATTCCTCCTCATTTCCGTCTTAAACAGGCGACCCCTTATTCTGAGACTACGCCCCCTAGTTTTAGATTCCCCCATGAGGGGGTAACATCCTCTCAGCATCTACCCTATCGAGTCCCCTCAGAATATTGTAAGTTTCAAAAAGTTTGACCTGTATATTACAGCCATCGTCTCCTAAAATCTTTGTTTTTTTCTCTAACATTCTTACTCCAGGACTGGCAGCCTCCTTTCGCTGTTGAAGTGGACAACTTCAAGTTTACTCCTCGAATCCAGCGCCTAAATGAGTTGGAGGTAAGCCTGCACTCTGCGGAGCAAGTGGACGAAAGATGCAGTTGGACCTGCTGTGTGTATCCGGCCCTTACAGTTTTTTAATTGGAGACTTCTGCCATTTTCAGTTTTTGTTTTAACAGAACTGCACCGCGCAGAAGGAGGCCATTCCACCCATCTTGTCTGTGCCGGCTCTTTGAAACAACTGTCCGATTAGTCCCACACTCCCCCCTGCTCTTTCCCCGCAGCCCTGCGAATTTTTCCTTTTCAAGTATTTAACCAATTCCCTGTCAAAAGTTATTATTGAACCGGCTTCCTCCTCCCTTTCAGGCAGTGCATTCCAGATCATAACAACTCGCTGCATGAAAAAAATTTTCCCCCCCTCATCTCCCCTCTGGTTCTTTTGCCAAATAGCTTAAATCTGTGTCCTCTGGTTACCGACCCTCCTGCCAGTGGAAAGTGTCTCTCCCTATCTACTCTATCAAAACCCCATACAATTTGGAACACCTCTATTAAATCTCCCCTTAACCTTCTCTGCTCTAATGAGAACAACCCCAGCTTCTCCAGTCTCTCCGCATAACTGAAGTCCCTCATCCCTGGTACCATTCTAGTAAATTTCCTCTGCACCCTCTCATCCTTGACATCCTTCCTGAAGTGCAGTGTGCCCAGAATTGGACACAACGCTCCAGGTGGGCCTAACCAGTGATTTTATAAAACATAACTTCCTCGCTTTTGTTCTTCTAAATTGTCTTTTCTTTTCCTACCCCCCACCCCCTTTCCCTCTTTTTCCTTTCACTGAATGCTTGCACCCCATGGAGGTTCCTTCTGTTTGTTTGTGGAGATGACCCATGGATTTCCAGATGGTACAGCCAGTGAATGAATGAAATTTAATTGCAGATAGGGTCGCCATCTTTTTCCCAGCTCGAAAACTGGCCAGGAGGCAGCGGCAAGTGCAATGGTGCTTTGTGTTCTGACACTTAAGCTTTTCAAACAATTTTCATCGTCGGCTAAGCCATTTCTCTGATATACTCGAGAGTTTTTAAGCCAGTGAGTTACTGAGCCATGCAGACCGGGAAGGTCTCGAGTTGCCTCCCAACCCACCCCCCAAAACCATGCCCATTGACTGGCCAACCAGCCGGGAATTCACCTTGTTGGACATTGGGTGCATGTGTACCTGAAAGTGTCCCCTCTTTTAAAGTTTTCTTTCTCTTAGTTCAACCACAGTGAGCCCAGACGACTAAATACCCAATGGTATGTGATGGCTGAGGCAAGTCATTTATCCTGCCAATTTCTACACTTGCAGCATGTAGTGCGATTGGCAGCCCAGGTGTTGTCGTTTGCACACCAAGTCTTGGAACGAGTAAAGGTGCTGGTAACGCTCGCTGCAGCAAAATCACTTGCCCTAATGATCTCTCCAGACCGTTCAGTGTCACCTGTGAAACGCCATCTGGTAGAATTTTAAAAATTCATTCTCGGTGTGGGTGTCACTGGCAAGGCCAGCATTTATTGCCCATCCCTAGTTGCCCCTTGAGAAGCTGGTAGTGGTTTTGATACAACTGAGTGGCTTGCAAGGCCACTTCAGGGGGTAGTTAAGTGGGACTGGAGTCACCTATAGGCCAGACCGGGAAAGAAGGGAAGATTTCCTGCCGTTGAGGACGTTAGTGAACCAGTTGGGTTTTTACGACAATCCGACAGCTTCATGGTCACTTTTTTTTAAAAACTGAATTCAAATTCTCAAACTGCCATGGTGGGATTTGAACTCCTGTTCCCTGGATTATTAGTCCAGTAATGTAAGCACTATGCTGCCGTACCCTATTGAGTAACGTAGATTGAAGTTGGAAGTTACTGCAGCTGCTATAAATTCAGACTGTTGTGAAATGGCTTCCTGAAGGGGGCCTTGGGGCACTCTGGTCTCATGAGTTATGCTACTATGATGTGCACCCAAAACCACTTTGCATTGATGTGAAAGTGGCACTTCAGCTGTGGCAAAAACTGCTCTATTTGTCAATTACCGTTAGGGACCAGGGAGAAATCTGCATTTATTTTCATTACATAAAATTTACAGCACATTACTGCACATGCAACTTCTCAGATATTGAAGTAGTCTGTGCCCGCATGCAGCAAAACCTGGACAACATCCAGGCTTGGGCTGATAAGTAGCAAGTAACATTCGTGCCAGACAAGTGCCAGGCAATGACCATCTCCAACAAGAGAGAGCCTTAACCACTTCCACTTGACATTCAACGGCATTACCATCGCCCACCATCAACATCCTGGGGGTCACCATTGACCAGAAACTTAACTGGATCAGCCACATAAATACTGTGGCTACAAGAGCAGGTCAGAGGCTGGGTATTCTGCGGCGAGTGATTCACCACCTGACTCCCCAAAGCCTTTCCACCATCTACAAGGCACAAGTCAGGAGTGCGATGGAATACTCTCCACTTGCCTGGATGAGTGCAGCTCCAACAACACTCGAAGCTCAACACCATCCAGGACAAAGCAGCCTGCTTGATTGGCACCCCATCCACCACCTTAAACATTCACTCCCTCCACCACCGGCACACTGTGGCTGCAGTGTGTACCATCTACATGATGCATTGCAGCAACTCGCCAAGCCTTCTTCGACAGCACCTCCCAAACCCCCTCTACCACCTAGAAGGATAAGGGCAGCAGGCACATGGGAACAACACCACCTGCACGTTCCCCTCCAAGTCTCACACCATCCTGCCTTGGAAATATATCGCCGTTCCTTCATCGTTGCTGGGTCAAAATCCTGGAACTCCCTTCCTAACAGCACTGGGAGAACCTTCACCACACGGACTGCAGCGTTTCAAGAAGGCGGCTCACCACCACCTTCTCGAGCAATTAGGGATGGGCAATAAATGCCTTGCCAGTGACGCCCACATCCCACGAATGAATTTTTTTTAAAAAGCACATTCGGCCCAACTGGTCTATGCTGATGTTTATGCTCCACACGAGCCTTCTCCCACCCTACTTCATCTCGCCCTATCAGAATATCCTTCTATTCCTTTCTCCCTCATGTGCTTATTTAGCTTCCCCTTAAATGCATCTGTGCTATTTGCCTCGACTGCTCCATGTGGTAGCGAGTTCCACATTCTCACCACGCTGAGTAAAGATGTTTCTCCTGAATTCCTTATTGGATTTATTAGTGACTATCTTATTTATGGCTCCTAGTTTTGGACTCCCCCACAAGTGGAAACATCTTCTCTACGTCTACCCTAACAAACCCCATCATAATTTTGAAGACCTCTATCAGGACACCTCTCAGCCTTCTCTTTTCTAGAGAAAAGAGCCGCAGCCTGTTCAGTCTTTCCTGATAAGTTAGAACCTCTCACTTCTAGGACTCATCGTTGTAAATCTTTTTTACACCACTGAAAAGGTCCTGAAATCTCACCCCTCCTTGGTTCCATTGACCCTTCAGCCCGGTTGACCTCAGCTTTTCAGATTGCCAACCCTACCTGAACAGTTCAACGTCTCGTCTGAAGGGCGGTGCCTCAGACGGCACAGCACTCGCACTGCATCACAGCGTCAGCCGAAATCACCCCACGGTCAAATAGCCCACCGACACCTAGCACCCGGGGCTCACGCGCGTGAAGAAAGGTCACCCAGACGAGGCACTGGAGGCTTTGCCACGTGCCTGGCTGAACTGTAGCCGAGTGGGGGGGAAAAAATAACAGGCCCGGAGGAGAACACCAGGAAAGGGGTGCTGTTTTTCTGTATTAATTTTGCAGTTTCTTGTCTCAAATAGATGATAACGAAATCATAGAATGATGCAGCAGCGAAGGAGGCCATTCAGCCCCTTGTGCCCATGCCAGCTCTTTGAAAGAACTATCCAATTAGTCCCACTCCCTTGCCCTTTCCCCATAGCCCTGTAAATTTTTCCCCTTCAAGTATTCATCCAATTCCCTTTTGAAAGTTATTATTGAATCTGCTTCCACCGCCCTTTCAGGCAGTGAATTCCAGATCGTCACAACTAGCTGCGTAAAGAACATTTCTCCTCATCTCCCACCTGGTTCTTTACCAATTATCGAAAAATGTCCTTTTTAAAAAAAAAAAATCTTTTCACTTTGCTTTGTTCTACTTTAGCTTTTCATTTTCATCTCAGATCTTCTGCCGCTCCTGACTTGAGCTGAGGTCAGCCTCCCCCGCCCCCCCCCCCCCCCCACTTCCGGGCCTTGGTATCTTGCTCAAATGGTCGTTCCTCGGTCGTCTTCGAGCGTGATTGGCTGATGGGCAATTCCTCCGTGGGGGGCGTCATTGCCGAGCCTGATCACGATCTCGCTTTGTATGGACACACGACAATCTTTGCCCAGGGGGCAGCGAATAACGATCAGGGCAGGCAACCCAGGCGGACTATCCTCCTTCCCTCTAGCTGAAGCCACGTCGGTTGGGATAAACTAACTTGGCACAGACTGGGTATCGACCCCGTCTTACCTTTTTTGGCTGAGTTACCAGCTGAGCCCTGGGGGTGCCTTTTGATGCAGTTTAACTGTCGAGCTTCCTAAATGAGTTTCTGGCAGTGACTTTCTGGCTGATGTTTGTTTCTGCACAGGCTCAGACCCGAGTGAAGCTAAACTTTCTGGACCAGATCGCCAAGTTCTGGGAACTGCAGGGATCCACGCTAAAAATTCCCAATGTGGAGCGAAGAATCCTGGACTTGTACAGTCTGAACAAGGTAACGCTTTAAAAAATGTTTAAAATATATGTTGAGTGAGTGAGAGGCTCACAGTTTGGCGACGGTTATCAGTGCCAAGGAACGTAGTGTCAGTCCCTTCACATCAGTCTCCCTGTGGATCTCTTGGTGTCAGAGACACCATTTTCAAAAGCTGTATTCAATATTGTCAAATCAAACACTCGCAGGGCAGGTACAGGGTTAGATACAGAGTAAAGCTCCCTCGACACTATCCCATCAAACACTCCCAGGGCAGGTACAGGGTTAGATGCAGAGTAAAGCTCCCTCTACACTATCCCATCAAACACTCCCAGGGCAGGTACAGGGTTAGATGCAGAGTAAAGCTCCCTCTACACTGTCCCATCAAACACTCCCAGGGCAGGTACAGCAAGGGTTAGATACAGAGTAAAGCTCCCTCTACACTGTCCCATCAAACACTACACATTCACGCACTATTTCTGCAGCTTTTCTTGCGATCCCAGCAACAGAAGCAGACTACTGTCGTTGCACGTGGCCCAGCAGTTTGCCAGTGTTGTGCCTCGCTCACGCACTCTCCGTTGCTGGTGTCTTTCAGATTGTCATAGAGGAAGGCGGTTATGAAGCCATCTGTCGAGACAGGCGGTGGTCTCGAGTAGCTCAGCGGCTAAGCTACCCGCCGGGGAAGGGAATCGGCTCCCTGCTGCGCTCCCACTATGAGCGCGTCATCTACCCCTTCGACACCTTCCAGTCCGGAGCCAGCCTGGCGGTAAGGATGGGCGTTTCGCGAGAGAATTGTTGGCGCGTGGCGTGGCTTGGTTGGTCGGACGGGGCTGAAAGCGGCGCAGTCAGATGAAGAGCCGAGGTCCGCTGCGCCGGATGCCGTCAGGTTTGAGGAGGATGGGGAATTAGCAACTCGGTGGGTTTTAAAAGCCTGTGCATTGCAGGAGAATTTAGAATTCTCTTCCTCGTGTTCAAATCCCTCCGCGCCGCATCGCTGGTACTATTCTGGTAAATCTCCTCTGCACCCTCTCCAAGGCCTCGACATCCTTCCTAAAGTGCGGTGCCCACAATTTGACACAATACTCCCGCTGGGACCTAACCAGTGATTTTATAATGGTTTAACTATGTTGAAATACTAACTCTCCCTTCCTGGCTGTGAGGAGCGCTTGCTACAACAAGAGTGGGTTCGGATTGCTGCCGTTTACCTGTTGCCAGGGCTGCCCGTCCGACGGGCAGTGTCACGACTTTCGAAACGATCGACGTTTTCCTCAGAGTGGGCTGTATTGAATTTTTATAACGCGGAAATGGTCTCTGGGGCTAATACTGGCGCTCTCCCCCCTCTCTCCCGCCACTTGGTGCTACGAGTGCGTGACGTGTGCTTTTTGCGCCTGCAGTGTCAGCCGGGGCCGCAGTACGACAGCGAGGAGAAGGACCGGGAGTACAAACCCCACAGCATCCCGCTGCGCCAGTCCGTGCAGCCGTCCAAAATCAACAGCTACGGACGCCGAGCCAAGCGCTTGCAGGCTGAGGTGAGTGGCGCTGCGGGCGGAAGTGTCTATCGAACATTAAATGCCTTGGCCCGTGCAACCTCCTTCGATCGCCTGACTGCGTCGGAGACTATTTTTCCTGTATCGGCCCTGGTTTTTTTTTTTCGCCTCTCCCTGGAGATTACACGGCTGTGGGAGTGGGGGGGTGATGGGAAGTGTCCAGACACGACGCTCCAACCATTAGGAGTGTGAGGTGCAGGCTTAATGGAACCAGCTGATCTTTTCCTGCCCCCTCAATTTCGTATGTTCGCATGTAACTAACCTGTGTCTCAGTGAGGTAGTGGAGGCTGAGTGCTTTCAGGAGAGGAATATTAAATTCTTAAATTGAGCAGAATGGGCCTATACTATCTGGAGTTTAGAAGAATATGAGAGGTGATCTCACTGCAACATATACGATTCTGAGGGGGCTCGACAGGGTAGATGCTGAGAGATTGTTTCCCCTGGCTGGAGAGTCTAGAAGTTGGAGGCATAGTCTCAGGATAAGGGGTCGGCCGTTTAGGACTGAGATGAGGAGGAATTTCTTCACTCAGAGGGTTATGAATCTTTTGGAATTCTCTACCCCAGAGGGCTGTGGATGCTCAGTCGTTGAGTATATTCAAGGCTGAGATCGAGAGATTTTTGGACTTTCAGGGAATCAAGCACTATGGGGATCGGGCGAGAAAGTGGAGTTGAGGTTGAAGATCAGCCATGATCTGATTGAATGGCGGAGCAGGCTCGAGTGGCCGTATGGCCTACTCCTGCCCCTATTTCTTGCGTTTCTTACAGGGGTGAGATTTAGCTGGATTATTTTAAAAGTCGCGCATTGGGGAGGGGGATTATAATACGTAAAATACCACTAGTTATAAACAAGAGAACTACTGGCGTTCAGTATTGGTTCAAGTTGTGTCCATGGTTTTTAACGTACACTGGACTGAATCTTGAAAGCGTGCGCAAAAGTGAGAGCTGCACGCCAGAATTCTCAGTGACTCGTATCAGCTTCTTGTGGGACACAAGTTCAGATGATTTACAGATTCTCCCAGCATTGAAGGAGGCCATCCAGCCCATTGCACGTTTGCCAGCTCCCTACAAGAGCTCTCTGCTTAATGCTGTTCCCTTGCCCTATTCCCATACCCTTTTAAATTTCAACAGGTACGGAATATTATAAGAGTCCTGTCCTGCAGGTTAGAACACGACCCAAAAGGAGGAGTTACAGTCCAGTAAGAATGAGTTTCATTTGTCACTTGTTGAAATAGTCACTTTTTTTTGCAGTCGTCGTTGTGCTGTATTCCGATGACTAACGCGCACCCTCGACTGGTTTAATCCTCTCGCGCACGCCCTCAGGCATTGAGGACTTGGAGTGCACTTTGATTACAGCCAGAGGCGCAGAGATGGACTGGGCACTTAATTAATTCAAGCCCCGTACACCAACTACCTCTCACATGAAACCTGTCTGCTATAAATTGTGATGGGTACACGCGACCAATTTCAAAGTCGGCATCTAAATCTCGAGGGTTCAGACGACAATTACAAGACTGTTCTTCTTGTTTGAGGTTCACTATTGTTTAACGTCTTTGGATCCTTTTCATTGTATCATAGTAGGTCGAGCACAGGAGGAGGCCATTCGGCCCATCGTGCATGTGCCGGCTCTTTGAAAGAGCTATCCAATTAGTCCCACTCCCCTGCTCTTTCCCCATAGCCCTGTAATTTTTTTCCCTTCAAGTATTTATCCAATTCGCTTTTGAAAGTTACTATTTAATCTGCTTCCACCACCCTTTCAGGCAGCGCATTACAGATTGTTACAACTCGCTGCGTAAAAAAATGTTACCTTATGTCGCCTTTGGCTCTTTTGCCAATCACCTTAAATCTGTGATTTATTGAGATAACTCCATTTGTCCTCTTCCCTTCCCAATATCTGTGGATTCCCCTCAAAGGGTGATAAACTGCTCAGTGCTTTACTGAGTCATATAGACCAGGTGGTCCCAGGTTCAGTCCCTGGTCTTTTCTGTGTGAGTTGACCTTAACTGGGGCTGCGGTGGCCTCGCTGTTCCTGGGCTGGGATAAGAACATAAGAAATAGGAGCAGGAGTAGGCCAATCGGCCCCTCGAGCCTGCTCCGCCATTCAATAAGATCATGGCTGATCTGATCCTAACCTCAAATCTAAAGAACACAAGAAGTAGGAGCGGGACCCGGCCACTCAGCCCCTGGGCCCGCTCCGCCACCCACAGGGCCTTGACCGATCCGAACTCAGCTTCATGTCCAATTTCCTGCCCGCTCCCCGTAACCCCTAATTCCCTTTACTTCTAGGAAACTGTCTATTTCTGTTTTAAATTTATTTAATGATGTAGCTTCCACAGCTTCCTGGGGCAGCAAATTCCACAGACCTACTACCCTCTGAGTGAAGAAGTTTCTCCTCATCTCAGTTTTGAAAGAGCAGCCCCTTATTCTAAGATTGTGCCCCCTAGTTCTAGTTTCACCCATCCTTGGGAACATCCTTACCGCATCCACCCAATCAAGCCCCTTCACAATCTTATATGTTTCAATAAGATCGCCTCTCATTCTTCTGAACTCCAATGAGTAGAGTCCCAATCTACTCAACCTCTCCTCGTATGTCCGCCCCCTCATCCCCGGTTTTAACCGAGTGAACCTTCTTTGTACTGCCTCGAGCAAGGATGGGTGGAGGGGGAGGGGGGGAAGAGAGAAGAGAGATTGGTGGGAGATGAAGGGGGGTGAGGGCAGGATTGGGCTCAGTACCACGGTCAGCCTCGCTCCCCTGGTTTTTGGGAGTGAATAACGGGCAATGGAGGGGCCCCAAGTAACGATGCACAGTACTCAAGAGTCCTTCAGGAGAGGAGATGGCGGGCAACCTGAAAGGGAAATGCAGCTAAATCCATTCGGCAATAATCTGGTATCGTTGGGCCTCGATTGCCCTCGTGACGTTTTCTTCCGCTGTTTCCGCAGACGGAGCCGACTGAGGCCGACATCGCCAAGAATCCCGAGCTCAAGAAGCTTCAGATTTACGGAGCTGGCCCCAAAATGGTGGGACTGGGACTGGTGGTGAAAGATCGAAGCAGCAGAAAGAAAGGTGTGTACCCGAGGATGCTGCGAATTTACCCGAAATCCATTCTCCACGCGCCAGTCAGTTGCCTATCTGCCGTCCCGCGCGCCCGCTGTCCCCGCCCAGAGTTTGGGGGGTGGGGGGGTGCCTATGACTTGCTAGCGTAAGCATATTAGCACAGAACAGACGCAGCTGGACCCTGTAACCCTGTTTCTGAATGTGGTCGTGTGATGATTACGGTCCTGGACCAGTAGCCATCGTGAATTCAGATCCCACCACGGCAAGTTGTGAAATTGAAGTCAATAAATCCGTCGATTTGCGGGCTGGCGCTGACCGTGGAAGTTGCTAACTAGTGCGCTGTTACCATTCTGGCCGACCCGTGACTGCAGTCCCACACTGTGGTTGATTTTTTAATGCCCTCTCGACATTGGATCAGGAGGAGGCCAATCAGCCCCTCAAGCCTGTTCCGCCATTCAGTTAGATCATGGCTTAACTCCAAATATCTGCCTTGATTCCGTAACCCTTAGTACCCTCGCCTAACAAAAAAAAAATCTATCAATCTCAGTTATGACATTTTCAATTGACCCCCAGCCTCAACCGCCTTTTTTGTGGGGAGAGTTCCAGATTTCCACTCCCCTTTGTGTGAAGAAGTGCTTCCTGACATCACCCCTCAACGGCCTCGCTCCAGAGATTGGGGGGGGTGGTGGGGTAATTGCTGCCTTGCCAGTTTCATCCACGTTTAGAGAACAAATTAAAAGAGAGAGGTGTGAAAGTACTCAATTCCTGCCAATAAGTCCCGATATTACTTCTTAAAAAAAAATACTTGAACCTGCAGCTCTCTTTGGAAGCTCCTCATCCTTCGAGGTTGTACCGCAATAAATCGGGGACAGCTGCGTGCAGAGCGCTTTGAGTGTGTCTGAGCCGCAGACAGACCCGAGTAGCTTCGAGTTTGGACCCCCGTTCTGTGCTGAATCGGCCAATCTCAACCGTTGGCCCGAGTACCCTTGGGCTCGGAGAAACAAACCAGTCGGTGTTCTGACTCCCGCTCTCCGACCCATGCTGGAAAGTTGCTACGGGTAGATGTCGGGGTGAGGATCAGATTGGATCGGGTGTGGCTGTGACTCCTGTCTCCCTCCCTCTCTTGATACGGTCAAAGAACCTGACAACATTAGGAACATAGGAACAGGAGTAGGCCATTCAGCCCCTCGTGCCCTCATACATTGGCTCCCGGTCCGGCCAAGCCTTGGTTTTTAAAATTCTTATCCTGGAGTTCAAATCCCTCCATGCTCCCCCACTCCACCTCCCCCGCCCCCCCAATCTCTCTAACCTCCTCCAGCCCTATAACCCTCTCAGATCTCTGCGCTCTTCCGACTCTGGCCTCTCGCGCATCCCCAACTCCCTTCACCCCACCATTGGCGGCCGAGCCTTCAGCCGCTTAGGCCCCAAGCTCTGGAATTCCCTCCCTAAACCTCTCCGCCTCTCTCTCTCCTCCTTTAAGACGCTCCTTTAAAACCGACCTCTTTGACCAGACTTTTGGTCACCTGTCCTAATATCACCTCATGTGGCTCGGTGTCAAGTTTTGTCTGATTTGTGCTCCTGTGAAGCACCTTTGAGATGTTTTACTGTGTCAAAAGCGCTGTATAAATGCAAGTTGTTTGTTGTCGTTAAGGCTGCACTATGAATAATGGCCGCGTGCAAGGTACTGGAGGGCTGATGTCCAACCATAGCCCTGCCAGCAGTCAGTATCTACAGGAGGGGATGGAAAAAATTGGTGAGGAAAAGTTCTTCTTCTGTCTTCCCCACCAAAACAAAGGTCTTGCTCACCTGTATTTGCTTTTAAAGTCGCTCTCCTTCCCGTTGACAGACAAGGATTGCCTCGATTGCCCGCCCACCCTGGTGGTGAAGGAGGAGATCCTGGGCGAGCAGAAGGCGGACTCCTACGCTCTGGAGTCTTGCCCGCAGGTCAAGGAGGAAAGGTTGAGTGCCGACCCCTGCGGCAAGATGACCATGAGGCTGAGGAAGGGCGCCGCCTCCGCTCACTTTGTAAGTAAACGCGGTCACTTTGTCCCCTCTCCCCTTTTTCACCCACCCCCCAAACCGATGTAAACTATTGCTCGACCAGAAGCACCGGCAAGGATTTCACCATTCCCCTCCTGCTTACTGGTACAAAGTTCAGTTCATTTTGGTAAGAACATGCATTTTAAAAGAGGAAATCGGTGCAATGTCAAGTTCCCCACGCTGAATGTCAGCCGGACCTCGAGTTGCTCCTTTTAAAAGTGTTTTTTTTTCCCCCTCTCCGCCATTTAACAAGAAGGACCCGAGCCCTTACGGACTGTGAGCTGAACCAGACAGGGCAGAAAGATCCCAGGTTCCGTCCCCGCTCTGCGCTGAGCGGGCTGACCTCCGCTTGGGGCTGGGGGAACACTGCAATTGGATGACCTGGCCTTTTCCGACTGGTCACTGTTCAGAGACTGCCGCTTGACCGGGGACGAGGGACTTCGGCTGCGTAGAGAGACCAGAGAAGCTGGGATTGTTCTACTTTTGGAGCAGAGAAGGTTAAGGGGAGATTTAATAGAGGCATTCGTAATCATGAAGGGTTTTGATAGAGCAAGTAAGGAGAAACTAGTTCCAGTTTCAGGAGGGTCGGAAACCAGAGGGCGCTGATCTAAGATAATTGGCAAAAGAGCCAGAGGTGAGATGAGGAGAAATATATTTACGCAGTTATGACCTGGAATGCACCGCCTGAAAGGGTGGAGGAAGCAGATTCAGTACTAACTTTCCAAGGGGAATTGGATAAATACTTGAAGGGGAGAAAATTGCAGGACTGTGGGAAAGTGTAAGTTGGGGGGAGAAGTGGGACTACTTGATAGCACTTTCAAAGAGCCGACACAGGCACGATGGGCCGAATGGCCGCCTTCTGTACTGTATGATTCTGGGAAAAGATTGCGGATCGCTGGTGAGGGCGGGGATCAGGCGTGGTCAAGATCCCCTCCTCCCTCTCCCACTGGCCTTCTCAATCGAATAACCCGGTAATTGCCGCCCCCGGGCTCTCGCGTGAACATTGGCCGTTTGAGTGAGGTGCCGGAGGGCGTCCGTGCCACCCCAGCCCCAGCCCCAGGGTCCAACCGCTGTAGGGGAGACGGGAATTCAGAGGTAGAAAAAAAGAATACGAACGTACAAAATTGATGGGCGGGAAAAGACCAGCTCGTCCATCAAGCCCGCCCCAACACTCGTGATTCCCACTCCGCCCGCAGCTGTGTAATTTCCTACCGCCTGAGGAAGGGGAAAGCCCCCGAAAGCTTGTGGGATTAAAAATAAAATCATTGGACTATAACTTGGTGTTGTAAAATTGTTTACAATTGTTAACCCCAGTCCATCACCGGCATCTCCACATCATGTGTAATTTCCTGGGAGAGGTTTTTAAAAAAAAAAGAGAAAAAACCCAGGGCCAATAAGAGAAAAAAATACTCTGAAAAATACCTCCCCGATCGAAAGCAGTCCAGGAGATTGCACGGGCCAAGTGTTATCTATAACGACACTTGCCCTCTATACGATGCGATCTTTGCCGCAGTCGAGAACCGATCCAGCTCCCTCTTGAAGGCAGCACCCACCCCACTAGCCGACAACACGTTCCAGAGGCTCACCACCCACTGGGGAAAGAAAAACCAGCTCATCTTACATAGTATAAACTCGTGTTCCTGCTCCTCCCCAAGCTGTTAAGCGTGAATAATCTATCAATAAAGACGCTCTCCAGCCATTTAATTATTTTATTGACCTCTATCACGTCACCCTCTGAATACTTTATGCTCTAAAGTAAATAGACCAAGGTCCTTGAGCCTATCTGAGTAGCTGACGTTCTTTAAGATGGGAATCATTCTTGTTGCTCTCCTCTGGAACCTTTTCCAAGGCCATTATTATCACTCACCATTTGGGAGGACCATAACTGGATACAGTACTCCAGATGCGGTCTGACCAGTGACCTGTGTAGTGTCAAAATGGTCTCCTGTAACTTAATGGTTCTATTAATACAGCCCAATACCCCATTAGTTTTAGGTACAGTTTCTCTACATTGGTTACAAGCCTTCGGTGATTGTATGCACAATAACACCTAGTTCTTTTTCTGTCTCAACCTCTTCCAGTATTGTTCCCTGCAAACAATGCGTGTTAGCCCTACCAACGTGCATGACACTACATTTATCTAAATGAATCTGAAAGTGTGAAGCTGCAAGCAGAGGTAGACAATTTGTGTGGGTCAGAACAAGAGGCGGCAAGGACGGCAACATAGGAACAATTACACACAAGCCTGTACTCGCCACCCCTTGTCTTGGGGTGATGTGGTAAGCCTGGGCTGAGTGCATTTGGTGGGCAGTTGAAACTGGTGTGTTGGTCCACCAGTACAGTACAGTGTGCACAGTGAGTGCTGGGGTGAAGGGTAGGCGTGTAATTGTTCCTCAGTTGTTCCTGGCTCTGCTGGTGGAGTTGTGGGCTTCGGGGTGGGGGTGGAACAGAAGAACGGTTGACAGATAGGAGGAATAGAGCAGCGGGCATTTCACCCACAATTGGGAATGGGAAATGGAGGGCAGGGTCCCGCCTAGCCCCTCCTAGTGGTGAGTGTGAGAGGGGATGGCCGGGCGGACGGAGGAAGGGGGAATGTAATTTGAATTGTACGGAAGGACGCCATTCGGCCCATCGTGTCTGTGCCGGATCATTTGGAGCAATCCAAAAGGAATTCCACTGCACTGCTGCCTCCCCCTATCTCTGTATCTTTCACCGTTTGAACTATGTATCCAGTTTTCTGTTAAACAGCGCAATATCCTCTTGTTTTAAATGGATAGCCAGACAGTGAAGGACTGAATACTTTGAATTGCTTATGAATTTTTTTTATTCGTTCACGGGATGTGGGCGTCGCTGGCGAGGCCAGCATTTATTGCCCATCCCTAATTGCCCTCGGGAAGGTGGTGGTGAGCTGCCTTCTTGAACCGCTGCAGTCCGTGTGGTGAAGGTTCTCCCACAGGAAGGGAGTTCCAGGATTTTGACCCAGCGACAATGAAGGAACAGCGATATATTTCCAAGTCGGGATGGTGTGTGACTTGGAGGGGAACGTGCAGGTGGTGTTGTTCCCATGTGCTTGCTGCTCTTGTCCTTCTAGGTGGTAGAGGTCGCGGGTTTGGGAGGTGCTGTCGAAGAAGCCTTGGCGAGTTGCTGCAGTGCATCCTGTGGATGGTACACACTGCAGCCACAGTGCGCCAGTGGTGAAGGGAGTGAATGTTTAGGGTGGTGGATGGGGTGCCAATCAAGCGGGCTGCTTTATCTTGGATGGTGTCGAGCTTCTTGAGTGTTGTTGGAGCTGCACTCATCCAGGAAAGTGGAGAGTATTCCATCACATTCCTGACTTGTGCCTTGTAGATGGTGGAAAGGCTTTGGGGAGTCAGGTGGTGAGTCACTCGCCGCAGAATACCCAGCCTCTCGTAGCCACAGTATTTATGTGGCTGGTCCAGTTAAGTTTCTGGTCAATGGTGACCCCCAGGATGTTGATGATGGGGGATTCGGCAATGGTAATGCCGTTGAATGTCAAGGGGAGGTGGTTAGACTCTGTCTTGTTGGAGATGGTCATTGCCTGGCACTTGTCTGGCGCGAATGTTACTTGCCACTTATCAGCCCAAGCCTGGATGTTGTCCAGGTCTTGCTGCATGCGGGCTCGGACTGCTTCATTATTTGAGGGGTTGCGAATGGAACTGAACACTGTGCAGTCATCAGCGAACATCCCCATTTCTGACCTTATGATGGAGGGAAGGTCATTGATGAAGCAGCTGAAGATGGTTGGGCCTAGGACACTGCCCTGAGGAACTCCTGCAGCAATGCCCTGGGGCTGAGATGATTGGCCTCCAACAACCACCACCATCTTCCTTTGTGCTAGGTATGACTCCAGCCACTGGAGAGTTTTCTCCCTGATTCCCATTGACTTCAATTTTACTCGGGCTCCTTGGTGCCACACTCGGTCAAATGCTGCCTTGATGTCAACTTAATTTGCTGAGATTCACATTACACTCAATGCCTCACCACAGAAACCCACAACCTCACCCCAAGCCTACTCCCTTATATATGGGAGCCAGAGAGTTCCCAATTGCTCATGCACCTGAGCTTAATAATTCTTCAGTTGATTTCTATACAATTAACATTCCTCAACCCCCTCCCTGTGGCAAAACATTCCACGTTCCACCAACCCTCTGTGCAAAGAAATTTGATTGACTGGCGATAGACATGAAGACACTGTCAAAGTGTTGGGGGGGGGGGGGGCGGGGGGTTGGGTGGATAATTTACAGATCGAGACTTAAGAGGGACGATTGTTTGGACAAGTGATGGGTCGGTAGCTGGTACTCTGCGGCGGCAGAACTCTTGATGTCACGGAGATGGGGTCACCAGGCCCGCTGGCTCAGTGCTGCCTGAGTAACCCCCCCCCCCGGTTCCATCGTTGTTGCGTGGGCATCATGTTTCGGGGATCACTTGCCTCTGTTTGTTCAGTGAAGACAGCAAACAAGAGTCTGAAAATCCAGACGGCAAAGCAGGATCTGCAATCCCCCCCCCACCCCCCCGGCCATCCTGGGCACTGAATGGGTTTTGACGGGTGACGAGATCCGCCATATTGGCCTCAAACTGGTTGGTGCGGCCGCAAGAAACCTCCAGTCGGGCACTTACCCGATTCGAGTTTGGAGCCCTTTTTTGCCGATTTCGACGGCGCAGTCGCTGTCTAGTTCAGACCAGCGCCGCGTCCTCACCGTGTCTTGTTGATAACGAAAAGCACGCCAGATGAATTAACCGGGGTGGGGGGGGGGGGAACGCCCGAGGGTTTGAAGTGAAATCCCATCCCTGCCGCGTTAGAATGCTCTCCTTTTCACCCGTGACGCCCGTCGGCAGCTTTGGCTGTTGAAGTTGCAGCTGCTCTTCTCCCTGGCTGCCCCATGACCCTCATCGCCAGCGTGACACGCGATGCCCTGACTGCGAGAGTGTTTCTTTCCCCTCTCTCCCACACCCCCCCATTCCTTTTCTCCTCCGTCCGCCCCCCCCCCCCCCCCCATCAATACCGCCTTCAAATACTTAACCAAAGCGCCTTCTGACTTTGCTGAAGTGTCGTGGTTTTTTTTTAAGTCGAGCTCTGCATTTCCTGCTTTTTTTTTTTCTTCTTCTCGTTTTCCAGATGGATTCGTACATCTGTATAATCTGCTCCCGCGGGGCCGAGGACGATAAGATGTTTCTGTGTGAAGGCTGTGAGGACAGTTACCACACCTTCTGCCTCATTCCTCCGCTCCCGGAAATCCCCAGAGGAGACTGGCGGTGCCCAAAGTGTGTCGTTGAAGTAAGGCCTGGACTTTTCTGATAAAAGGTGCCATGCGTTCACTCGCGTCCGGAGTGAGCAGCCGGTGGGGCGTTCGTTTGTTTTTGTGTTGAGCGGGCGGTCGAACTGGGTGCCCCACCCGCCCGCCCTATCCCCTATTGCCACACCGGCAAGCAATAGCCTGCTTTTCTGGGGTCAGGTGGTCTTTTCTGGGTCCTGGAACTCCCTTCCTAACAGCACTGTAGGAGAACCGTCACCACGCGGACTGCAGCGGTTCAATAAGGTGGCTCACCGCCACCTCCTCAAGGGGTAATTAGGGATGGGCAATAAATGCCGGCCTCGCCAACGACGCCCACATCCCATGAACGAATTAAAAAAAAAAAATTGGCACTGACGCTGTAGCCCTCTTACACTCCCTTCCCTCTTTCTCTCTTCATCTCCAATGCAGGGTTACAGTCATTGGAGCTCGGGAGCTTCTCTTCATCAGTCACGTAACTGGAGCATCCCAAAGGCAAGAAGATCTGATGTTTGCAGGTCTTTGTGAATGTGTTTTTATATAGATTTTTTTTAAAAATTCGTTCATGGGATGTGGGCGTCGCTGGCGAGGCCGGCATTCATTGCCCGTCCCTGATTGCCCATGAGAAGGTGGTGGTGAGCCGCCTTCTTGAACCGCTGCAGTCCGTGTGTGTGTGTGTATATAAATATAAAAAATGATGTTTCTGGAGGAAATGAAGTGTCTTTTCATGAACGTTTTTTTTTGTTGAATGGATAACCGGGACGGGAGGGGGGGTAAGAGCACTTTAAAGAAAAAATACCCCCATCCCTCCCGCCTCCCACCCCAATGACTTTCCTTCCCCAGCGAGCTTTACAAGCCAGGCCTTTGTGAATAGTAACCAGGAAACATTTTTTTTATTTACAAGCAAAGAGATGCAAAACGCCATTTTCTAATAGGTAACCTGTGTGTTTTCAATGGGATGCTGGTATACGATATCTCACAGCCGGGGAAGTTTTAGAGAGACGTGATTGCAAATTAGCCACCCACCTCTGAAGGGGGTGGGGGGGAGAGGGAGGTAAAATCAGAGACTGGGCTTCACCTCCTGGCTCTCCCCTAATGGATGGGTAAGACAGAACAAACTTGCATTTCTATAGCGCCTTTTACGACCTTAGGACGTCCCAAAACGCTTCACTCAGTGAAGTACTTTTGACATGTAGTCCCTGTTGTAGGAAACGCAGCAGCAAGATCCCACAAACAGCGATGTGACAATAACCAGATAATCTTTTTTAAAGTGATGTTGGTTGAGGGATAAATATTGACCGGGACACCAGGGAGAACTCCCACAGCCCCCCCCCCCCATCGCGGGATCTTTTACCTTCACCCGAGAGGGCCTCGGTCTAACGTCTCATCGGAAAGGCGGCACCTCCGACAGTGCAGCGCTCCCTCAGTACTGCGCTGGGCGTGTCGGCCTAGATTTTGTGCTCAAATCTCTGGAACGGGGCTCGAGCCCACGATCTTCTGAGTCAGAGGTGACTGCGCTACCAACTGAGCCGCGGCTGACGCCATGATAAGTGCACTGTCTGGTGTAGTACTCAGCCCCACAGGTCCCGGGTTCCGGCCCTAGTCTGTGCTGAGCCAATCTCAGCCGGGTGAAGAGGTTCGAGAGCACCATTACTGCCAGCTCTTTACCCTGAGCTAAGAACAAGGGGAAGAATCCAGCTCCGACTCGCTGCTTGCTGATTTTTTAAAAAAATAATATATATTTATTTATACCTCTTAGAGCAGAGAAGATTATGGGGAGATTTAATAGAGGGGTTCGAAATCATGATGGGTTTTGATAGAGTAAATAAGGACCAGAGGACACAGATTTAAAATAATTGGCAAAAGAGCCAGAGGGGGAGATGAGGAGAAATTGTTTCGCGCAGCGAGTTGTTATGATCTGGAATGCACTGAATATAAGAGAGGCCCCTCGAGCCTGCTCCGCCGTTCAGTAAGATCAGGGCTGATCTTTACCTCAACTCCACTTTCCCGCCCGGTCCCCAAATCCCTGAAAGGGCGGTGGAAGCAGTCTCAGTAGTAACTTCCAAAAGGGTATTGGATAAATACTTGAAGGGGAGAAAATTGTAGGGCAGTGGGGGAGGAGCAGGGGACTGGGACTAGTTGGATAGCCCTTTCAAAGAGCCGGCACCGACTCGATGGACCGAATGGTCTCCTTCCGTGCCGCATGATTCCATATATAATCTTCAGATGTGTCAGCTTGGCTCAGTAGGCAGCACTCTCGCCTCTGAGTCATAAGGCCGTGGGTTTGAATCCCACTCCAGGACTTGAGCCCATAACCCAAGCCGAAACTCCCAGTGCAGGACCAAGGGAGTGCTGCGCTGTCGGAGGTGCCTCGTTCCGATGAGCTCCGTCCACTTGCTGGTGCCGCTGTTGGAAGAGGAGCAGCGAGTTCTGGTGTCCTGAGCCTTGACCAAACACCGCCAATTGACAGACATGCTGCCCTTACCCCAAGTCCGGAGAACGCAGGCGCTGTTCAAGCCGGTGGGTGCGGAGGTATTGCTGGAGTGTAACATACCAGGCCAGCACCGAGCACTGAGGAAGGAGGAAGAGCCTCAGCCCTCTCGCAGGTCATTCCCTCTTGGTTCCTTCAGTGAGCTTGGCTGCTTGGTTGGCCATTGATCCGATCCTGCAGTGCCTCGGAGTCTGAACTTCCATCGCCAGGCCCGCCCTCTTCACCCCCAGAGACTCCACCTACAACCTGGCAAATGACCAAGCTGCTCTGGAGGTGAAGCCACGGTGAAGGAACGATAGATGCAACCAGCAGGAGGCGGGTTTGGATCCCGTCTCTCCTGCTCGGCAGGTTCCTGAGCTCGTAGTTCAAAGGCAGCCTCGTGGCAGAGAGGTGGCGAGAACTGGAGGGAGAGCGATCCCAAACAATGCACGGGAACCTCCACGTCGAGAGTAGCCGTGCTGGAGTTGGGTTGGGGTTGAAGGGTGGGGTGGGGGGGTGGAAGCGAGGCGACCGAAGGTGGTGAATGACCTAAGGAACGTGAACCTTGACAAGAGTTGGCAAGGGGCAACTGCGAGGCAATAGCCAGCATCGCAGAACGGTGCGCTGGTCACAACAGACCCGCGGTACCGCCTGTTGGGGAAGGTGTAGAGAAGAGCGGTGAGACTTGGTCCCCAGTGTACAGGGGGAAGGGCGGTGAGGTAAGTTTGTCAAAAACTGGAGCTCGACCGCCTGAAAGAGAAAAACGTTGAAAGAGGGGGCCTCGTCGTGGGATGTGAAGTAGGAGACTGTATGGATAAGATGGATTTGGCCAGTAGAAGCAGAAGGAGTAAACTTATACTAGTGAAAAGGCAATTTAAAGCACATGCAGGGTAGAATTCCTTCATTCAAAGAGTGGTAAGTGACACAGTGAATCGTGATTTGTTTGGTGGGGAGAAGAGTGGAGAAAGTAACTTCTTTGGAAGAGGCAGCTTTGTCCTTACCAGAAAATGCGGATGCAGGTCTGTGGCTATATAACACTGGGGTACAGTACTGGTGGGTCCAGGTCTGTCACTGTATAACAGTGGGGTACAGTACTGGTGGGTCCAGGTCTGTCTCTGTATAACACTGGGGTACAGTACTGGGGGTCCGGGTCTGTCACTGTATAACACTGGGGTACAGTACTGGTGGGTCCAGGTCTGTCTCTGTATAACACTGGGGTACAGTACTGGGGGGTCCGGGTCTGTCACTGTATAACACTGGGGTAGAGTTCTGGGGGGTCCGGGTCTGTCACTGTATAACACTGGGGTACAGTACTGGTGGGTCCAGGTTTGTCTCTGTATAACACTGGGGTACAGTACTGGTGGGTCCAGGTCTGTCTCTGTATAACACTGGGGTACAGTACTGGGGGGTCCGGGTCTGTCACTGTATAACACTGGGGTACAGTACTGGGGGGTCCGGGTCTGTCACTGTATAACACTGGGGTACAGTACTGGTGGGTCCAGGTCTGTCTCTGTATAACACTGGGGTACAGTACTGGTGGGTCCAGGTCTGTCACTGTATAACACTGGGGTACAGTACTGGTGGGTCCAGGTCTGTCACTGTGTAACACTGGGGTACAGTACTGGTGGGTCCAGGTCTGTCACTGTATAACACTGGGGTACAGTACTGGTGGGTCCGGGTCTGTCACTGTGTAACACTGGGGTACAGTACTGGTGGGTCCAGGTCTGTCACTGTATAACAGTGGGGTACAGTACTGGTGGGTCCAGGTCTGTCACTGTATAACACTGGGGTACAGTACTGGTGGGTCCAGGTCTCTCACTGTATAACACTGGGGTACAGTACTGGTGGGTCCAGGTCTGTCACTGTATAACACGGGTACAGTACTGGGGGGTACAGGTCTGTCACTGTATAACACTGGGGTACAGTACTGGTGGGACCAGGTCTGTCACTGTATAACACTGGGGTACAGTACTGGTGGGACCAGGTCTGTCACTGTATAACACGGGTACAGTACTGGTGGGTCCAGGTCTGTCACTGTATAACACTGGGGTACAGTACTGGTGGGACCAGGTCTGTCACTGTATAACACTGGGGTACAGTACTGGGGGGTCCAGGTCTGTCACTGTATAACACTGGGGTACAGTACTGGTGGGACCAGGTCTGTCACTGTATAACACGGGTACAGTACTGGTGGGTCCAGGTCTGTCACTGTATAACGCTGGGGTACAGTACTGGTGGGACCAGGTCTGTCACTGTATAACACTGGGGTACAGTACTGGGGGGTCCAGGTCTGTCACTGTATAACACTGGGGTACAGTACTGGTGGGACCAGGTCTGTCACTGTATAACACTGGGGTACAGTACTGGGGGGTCCAGGGCTGTCACTGTATAACACTGGGGTACAGTACTGGTGGGACCAGGTCTGTCACTGTATAACACTGGGGTACAGTACTGGGGGGTACAGGTCTGTCACTGTATAACACTGGGGTACAGTACTGGGGGGTCCAGGTCTGTCACTGTATAACACTGGGGTACAGTACTGGGGGGGTCCAGGTCTCTCACTGTATAACACTGGGGTACAGTACTGGTGGGTCCGGGTCTGTCACTGTATAACACTGGGGTACAGTACTGGGGGGTACAGGTCTGTCACTGTATAACACTGGGGTACAGTATTGGCGGGTCCAGGTCTGTCACTGTATAACACTGGGGTACAGTACTGGGGGGTACAGGTCTCTCACTGTATAACACTGGGGTACAGTACTGGGGGGTCCAGGTCTGTCACTGTATAACACTGGAGTACAGTACTGGGGGGTCCAGGTCTCTCACTGTATAACACTGGGGTACAGTACTGGTGGGTCCAGGTCTGTCACTGGGGATGGCAGCATTGGATCAATTTGAGGGGACAGTTGAAGAGAATCGCAGTAGTACTGGTCAGTGAACAGTTCGTGGAGATTCACTTGCTTGTTTCTTACATACTGACGTCGTGTCAAGTGTTTGCAAGTTGCTATGTTTCCTGTTGTTTTCCCCCCTCCCCCTCGGGACCAGGAGTCACCTGTAAAGAAGTTTTTCTTTTTAGCTGCCCTGTAAGACATTGCCTAATGAACAATAAATCTGCCCGTTATTCAGGAGTGTAAGAAACCGCCCGAGGCCTTCGGGTTTGAACAAGCGACGAGAGAATACACTCTGCAGAGTTTCGGCGAGATGGCGGACACCTTCAAATCCGATTACTTCAATATGCCGGTTCATGTAAGTGTGTGCCAGGTTGCTTTTGCGGGGTGGGGGGGTCGGCATCAGAGTGTGGTGTGGGCGCAGTGCACAGCGCCATGCATTAGGAGCGCTAGATGGGGTGACAACAGAGCGGATACTCGTCCCCTCTTAGATCTGAAAGCGGAGTCACCCGGCGAAGTTTTGTCTCCCTTAAGCTTGGAGCCTCAAACAAGTTTAAGACCTTGTTACAGGTGTTCATGCTCGCAGTACCTCTGGGCAAATTTTTCTGGCTTATTTCCACCCCCACACCCGATATCCCGGACTCCCTTCTGAAGTACGTGTCCAGGGATGACCCAGACGTGCAACCTTTGATCGCGGAGTGTCTGGCAGTTGCTGGACTGGAGGACATCACAGCCTCCTCCCCCAACCTCACTGTGTGTGTGTGCGTGTGTGTGTGTGTGTGTGTGTGTGTGTGTGCGCGCGCGCGCGCGCACCAGCCTTTGGGGGGAGTGTCACTGGATGGTGAGGGGGCAGGAGTCCTGGCTGATCAGCTACTTCCGTAACCAATCAGGGGTATTGAACCTGTGACCTTTGTGGCCGGTAAGTCTCAGAGATGGCGGCTTCAACTCCGAGCTATCGGAGGAGAGCACTTAACTCTTATTTTATCGACACCGCAAAACTGGCTCCTTATTCCTCCTGAGCTTCCGAATACATCGTGGACTGGCTGTGTAACTTTTTTTTTCAATTTTTCCCCCTCGGGGTCTCTCATCCCCATGTCTCGCTGTAGATGGTCCCGACGGAGCTGGTGGAGAAGGAGTTCTGGCGCCTGGTGAGCAGCATCGAAGAGGACGTCACGGTGGAATACGGAGCCGACATCCACTCCAAAGAGTTCGGCAGCGGCTTCCCGACCAAGGGCGGCAGGCGGCAGCTGGCGCCAGAAGAGGAGGTTTGTGGGCAGAGCACTTTGCGAGATTAACGATTAAACCAGCAAATCATTTCCCGAGCAGACTCCAGAGGGCTGCAACCAATTTATCGTTCTCCGTTACGCCTGCGAGCTGTGATCTTGACGTAAATGAGGGTGTCAGGAGGAGTGCGCAGTCAGCTTCCAGCACGGGAGCCATTTGAAGATGGCTGCTGTAAGGGGGTGGCATTGGAGTAGGTGATGGTCAAGGACTGGGGTGGGCATGTTCACAGGCATGACAGCGCAATTAGGAACCCAAAAAGTAATCAGAACCAATGGATAGAGAAATCCCACTACCTCCATCAGCTGTGGCTCAGTTGGTAGCACCCTCACCTCCGAGTCAGGAGGTGGTGGGTTTGATTCCCCACTCTCGAGACTTGAACACATAATCCAGGCTGACCCTCCCAGTGCAGTACTGAGGGAGCGCCGCACTGTCGGAGTTGCCGTCTTTCGGATGAAACGTTAAACCGAGGGGCCCCGTCTGCCCCCCTCAGGTGGACGTAAAAGATCCCACAACCTCTATTGGAAGAAGAACAGGGAGTGGGGGTGGGGAGTTCTCCCCGGTGTCCTGGGGCCAATATTTAGCCCTCAACCGACATCACTAAAACAGATTATCTGGTCATTAACACGTTGCTGTTTGTGGGAGCTTGCTGTGTGCAAATTGGCTGCCGTGTTTCCTACATTACCACCGTGACTACACTTCAAAAGTACTTCATTGGCTGTAAAGCGCTTTAGGACGTCCTGAGGTCATGAAAGGCACCGTATAAACGCAAGTCTTTTTTCATCCTTTTAATGCCTCCTCTCTCTAGAAACACATCTAATTGCATCTTGACCCGCCCTTTGTGCTGTCGGCTTCTGCATCCTTCCCTGGTAGATTATTGTACAACTTTTTATTACCCTTTGGGTGAAAATTTTCCCATGGCTTCCCTCCTCTTAATGAGAACAGATGTTCACCTGAGCTTGGGCTAAGTCTTTTTCTTTTCTCTCTCTCTCTCTCTCTCTCTCTCTCTCTCTCGCCCCCCTCCTCTCTGACTTTGTGGGGGAAGGGGCGGTCGGGGAGAAGTTTCTGATAAGTGGGGTAGAATCTGTAAGGCGGGTAGATTGGCCATGCTTTGTACAGGTGATGCTTGCCCTTGTTCTGTGCTCCTGAATTGAATCCTAGCGACACGGTGCCATCTAGTGGTGCTTCTCTTCATTGCACATGCTCACCGCTGGAGCAGATGTTCAGTACCGGTTCTGATCTGTTTTCCTCTCCTCTCTTTTCCCCCTCACAACCCCTGTCTGCCCCGTTTTCTCCCCGCCTCTCCTGAAGGCGCTGTTGCATTGCGAGGTACGGGTCTACAGGCACCAGCTGTGTTTCAGTACTTCATTTTTCGCACGTGACCTTTGACGATGGCAGCAACTCCGATTTGCATTTACAGAGCACTCTTAACAAGTCAGGAGTGTGATGGAATACTCTCCACTTGCCTGGATGAGTGCAGCTCCAACAACACTCAAGAAGCTTGACACAATCCAAGATAAAGCAGCCCGCTTGATTGGCACCCCATCCACCACCCTAAACATTCACTCCCTTCACCACCGGCGCACCGTGGCTGCAGTGTGCACCATCCACAGGATGCACTGCAGCAACTCGCCAAGGCTTCTTCAACAGCACCTCCCAAACCCGCGACCTCTGCCACCTAGAAGGACAAGAGCAGCAGGCACATGGGAACAACACCACCTGCACGTTCCCCTCCAAGTCACACACCATCCCGACTTGGAAATATATCGGCCGTTCCTTCATTGTCGCTGGGCCAAAATCCTGGAACTCCCTTCCGAACAGCACTGTGGGAGAACCGTCACCACACGGACTGCAGCGGTTCAAGAAGGCTGCTCACCACCACCTTCTCAAGGGCAATTAGGGATGGGCAATAAATGCTGGCCTCGCCAGCGACGCCCACATCCCGTGAACGAATAAAAGAAAACATAGAATAACGTCCCAGACCCCTTCACGGGCACAGCAATGAGTAAAAAAGAAAGAACTTGCATTTGTCCAGCGCCTTTCACAACCTCAGGACGTCCCAAAGCGCTTTACAGCCAACGAAGTACTTTTTATTTCCGATGCGTACTCACCGTTGTAATGTAGAAAACGCAGCAGCCAATTTGCGCGCAGCAAGCTCCCACAAACAGCAATGTGATAATGACCGGACCATCTGTTTTAGTGATGTTGGGCGAGGGCTAAATATTGGCCCCAGGACACTGGAGAGAACTCCCCTGCTCTTCTTCGAAATGGTGGCCGCGGGATAGTTTACGTCCGCCACAGAGAGCAGACAGGGGTCTCGGTTTAACGTCTCGTCCGAAAGGCGGCGCCTCTGTCAGTGCAGCACTGGAGTGTCGGCCTAGATTCTGTGCTCGTGTCTCCGGAGTGGGGGCTCAAACCCACAACCTTCTGACTCGGAGGCGAGAGTGCTGCCCACTGAGCCACGACCGACACATACTGATATCTGGAGGGGGTGACCAAAAGCTTGGTGGGTTTTAAGGAGGATCACACAGGCGGGGGAGGCAGGTGGAGAGACTTAGGAAGGGAATGCCAGCGCATGGGGGGGCCAGTGGTGAGGGGAGAGGGAGAGAGGACAATGAGTGTTGACGGACTGCTTGGCTGCGGGGGCATGAAAGCTAAGCCCAATCTTCCAGCTACATCCGCCCTTCACAGCCGGGATCGCTGGATAACGTTCAGCAGCCTCTGTTTTAAAAAAAAACTCCTAACCCAGGGTGCACTGAGGCCGGCTGCTCGTACCAGCTAAGCTCAGCGAAAGGAACCGAAACCAGAAGCTTCCTGGTCTCGTAGAATCGCACAGCACAGAAGGTGGCCGTTCGGCCCATCGTGCCTGTGCCGGCTGTATGAAAGAGCTGTCCGATTGATCCCACTCCCCTGCTCTTTTCCCCTGAAGCACTGTGTGTTTTCCCCCTTCAAGAATTTATCCAATTCCCTTTTGAAAGTTACTATCGAATCACCCTTTCAGGCAGCGCTTTCCAGATTGTGCATGTTACTTTTACCAATTGAATGATCGGTTGCTTGTGCGTTTTTTAAAAAAAAATATTTAATATTTTCCAGTAATAAAGTATTGATTTAATTAATCTTGCACGGCTGTGTCTACCAGGCCTTATTTCAGCAATTAACCAGTTTCTTTTCCCCCCCCCCCCCCACCACCTCCCAACTTTTTGCAGCAGTACACAGGATGTGGCTGGAACTTGAACGTGATGCCTGTGCTGGACCAGTCCATCCTGTGCCATATTAACGCAGACATCTCTGGGATGAAGGTCCCCTGGCTGTATGTGGGCATGTGCTTTGCTGCCTTTTGCTGGCACATCGAGGACCATTGGAGCTACTCCATCAACTACCTCCACTGGTGAGTCCTGTCTGTAACAAGACTCGGCCTTAACACAGAGCCTTGTTACGTCGAAGCAGAGAAGTTATGTTCAACTTGTATCGAAGCTTGGTTAGACCACACTTGGAGCACTGTGCACAGTCCTGGTCTCCATATACCTCGGTTAGACCACACTCGGAGCACTGTGCACAGTTCTGGTCTCCATATACCTGGGTTAGACCACACTTGGAGCACTGTGCACAGTTCTGGTCTCCATATACCTTGGTTAGACCACACTCTGAGCACTGTGCACAGTTCTGGTCTCCATATACCTTGGTTAGACCACACTTGGAGCACTGTGCACAGTTCTGGTCTCCATATTATAGAAAGGATATAGAGGCACCGGAGAAGATGCAAAAAAAAGATTCACAAGGTTGATACCAGAACTGAGAGGTTATAGCAATCAGGAAAGAGTGAACAGGCTGGTGCTCTTTTCTCTGGAAAGGAGAAGGCTGATGGATGACCTATGAAAGGGTAGATGTAGAGAAGGTGTTTCCTCTTGTGGGGAAGTCCAAAACTAGGGGCCATAAATACAAGACAGTCAGTAATAAACCCAGCAGGGAATTCAGGAGAAACTTCTATACCCAGAGAGCGGTGAGAATGTGGAACTCGCTCCCACATGGAGTGGTTGAGGGGAATAGAATCGATGGATTTAAGGGGAAGCTGGATAAACACATGAGGGAGAAAGGAATAGAGGGATAGGGTGAGATAAAGAGGGGTGTGGCACAAACGCTGGCGTAGACCTGCTGGGCCGAACGGCCTGTTTCTGTGCTGCAAAATTATACGTGATCTTAAAAGAAAAACTCTCTGCAGCCAAAAGCAAGTTGTACAGCCCTCAGAGAGCAAGTATTGGGCCTCCCTGTTGTGGGGGGGGGTGGGGAGGCCAACGGGAAATTCGGCACCAGTGTTCATCAACCCCCCGATCTTTTCCTCAGGGGAGAACCCAAGACCTGGTACGGCGTTCCCTCGTACGCGGCTGAGCAGCTGGAGGCCGTGATGAAGAAGTTGACGCCGGAGCTGTTCGAGAGTCAGCCCGACCTCCTCCACCAGCTGGTCACCATCATGAACCCCAACATACTGATGTCCCACGGAGTACCCGTAAGCATATGTCGCGAGAGCCTTTAACCATTTCCCCCCCCCGCTCCGTGTGAAGGCCGGGGGGACGGTTCCTCGGCTTTCGGCCGCCCTCCCGTCCCTCGCCCAAGGCGGGTCCGGGCGGGAGAGTGTCTCGGCCGGGTGTCCAGCAATGAAGGACGTCGCAGCCGAGACCAGTCTTGTTCTTGCCCAACCACTGCACACGTCAACTCTTCAGCAGGAGTGACTGAATCGCAGATTGGGGAACCCTGGCTGATTTACTTCTCTTCCTCAGCCCCCTTCTCTAACCCAGGGACTCGACTATAGTGCCCCGACTGAGAGCAGCTGGCTCGCCACGGGGCGAGGATGGAATCTGGGCCCTCTGGCCTGTAACCCATGGCCTATTGCTTCCATCACACCACTTGAAAGGGATTTTATTTGAAAGAAATAAAATTGCCAGTGTTGTTAAAAAAAAAATTAAATTCTTCTTGTTGAGGATTCCCCCTTTGACAAAACAAAAGACTTTCCAAAACATTGCCGGCGATAGACTGCAATTAATAAATATTATAAGTAGGATGGACCGGGAGAGTCACCCACTCGTACTAATTTGATTGGAAATATTGTACAAATAAATACATTAAATATTTCCTCTGTGTGAGGACGTGTTTTCCCCAGATGGCCTGGCGTATTGTCCAGTGTGCGCACAGTCCACTATTCTGTGTGTGTGCGCGTGCATGTGCGTCCTTGCCTCCAGTTTCTGGCTGCCCCAATCTGCATGTGTGGGACCATACCAGTACCATCTGAGGGGGTGTGTGCTTCTGTAATGAGATACCCTGCTGCAGTATCAATTAACATGTGTGTTGCTATAGTGAGATACCTGTTACAGTAACAGCTGGCTCCTCAACTGCCCATATTCGGTGGTGTTAATGATTTTTAGTCCCTTTCTCCGAGACCAGGGGAGGGTGGTATGGGAAATGGAACTGTTAAACTGGTCCTGTTGAGGTTGGCATTAACATGCATATTGAGATGATTAGCAGGAGCTTTACTCTGTATCTAACCCGTGCAGTACCTGCCCTGGGAGTGTTTGATGGGACAGTGTAGAGGGAGCTTTACTCTGTATCTAACCCTGTACCTGCCCTGGGAGTGTTTGATGGGACAGTGCAGAGGGAGCTTTACTCTGTATCTAACCCTGTACCTGCCCTGGGAGTGTTTGATGGGACAGTGCAGAGGGAGCTTTACTCTGTATCTAACCCTGTACCTGCCCTGGGAGTGTTTGATGGGACAGTGCAGAGGGAGCTTTACTCTGTATCTAACCCTGTACCTGCCCTGGGAGTGTTTGATGGGACAGTGTAGAGGGAGCTTTACTCTGTATCTAACCCTGTACCTGCCCTGGGAGTGTTTGATGGGACAGTGCAGAGGGAGCTTTACTCTGTATCTAACCCTGTACCTGCCCTGGGAGTGTTTGATGGGACAGTGTAGAGGGAGTTTTACTCTGTATCTAACCCGTGCAGTACCTGCCCTGGGAGTGTTTGATGGGACAGTGTAGAGGGAGCTTTACCCTGTATCTAACCCTGTACCTGCCCTGGGAGTGTTTGATGGGACAGTGCAGAGGGAGCTTTACTCTGTATCTAACCAGTGCTGTACCTGCCCTGGGAGTGTTTGAAGGGGACAGTGCAGAGGGAGCTTTACTCTGTATCTAGCCCTGTACCTGCCCTGAAGGTGTTTGATGGGACAGTGTAGAGGGAGCTTTACTCTGTATCTAACCCTGTACCTGCCGTGGGAGTGTTTGATGGGACAGTGTCGAGGGAGCTTTACTCTGTATCTAACCCGTGCTGCACCTGTCCTGGGACTAAAACTCTTTCATTCGCTGCACGAACACTCCTCATCAGCACAAACATTCGCCAGACATGTATATGAATTTTAAGCAAGCTTTCTGTGTTTCTTGGTTTATTTCAGGTGGTGAGGACTAACCAGTGTGCAGGAGAGTTCGTCATCACTTTCCCCAGGGCTTACCACAGTGGTTTCAATCAAGGCTACAACTTCGCTGAAGCTGTCAACTTCTGCACTGCAGACTGGGTACAGTTCCTGAGTACATTCAGTGATTCTACTGTATAATATACACTTTTAGCTGACAGCACTGCAATCCTCTGAAATATCTCCTCTCGTCCCCCCTGAGCTCCGAATACCTTAGGAAAGAATGTAGGAGCAGGAGGAGGCCATTCAGCCCCTCAAGCCTGTTCCGCCACTCAAATAGATCGTGGCTGATCTGTATCTTAACTCCATTTACCTGCCTTGGTTCCGTAACCCTTAATACCCTCACCCAACAAAATCTCAGTTTTGAAATTATCAATTGCCCCCCAACGTCGACAGCTTTTTGTGGGGGGAGAGTTCCAGATTTCCAATCCCCTTTGTGTGAAGAAGTGCTTCCTGACATCACCCCTGAACGGCTGAGCTCTAATGTTAAGGTTATGCCCCCCCTTGTTCTGGACTCTCCCCACCAGAGGAAATAGTTTCTCTCTATATACACTATCGAAACCTTTAATCAGCTTAAAACACCTCAATCAGATCAACCTCTTAATCTTCTCTATTGAAGGGAATACAAGCCTAGTCTCTGCAACCTGTCCTCGTAATTTAACCCTTTTAGCCCCGGTATCATTCTGGTGAATTCGCGCTGCACCCCCTCCAAGGCCAGTGTATCTTTCCGGAGGCGCGGTGCCCAGAACTGAAACACAGCGTCTCCAGATGGGGTCTAACCAGCGCTTTATATAACTGGGGGACATAACTTCCACCCCTTTGTGTTCCAGCCCCCTCTCCCTTCACATAAAGACTAACATTCTATTAGCCTTGTTAATTATTTTTTTGTACCTGTCCACTCGCTTTGTGATCTCTGTACCTTGTCCTACATACTCTTTCCCCCTCCCTGTATCCTCAGTGTGTTCTTCGCACCATCTGCTCCAGCTCCTCACCTTCCCCCTCGGTGTCCCGACCCTCCGCTATTGAACAGGCTTTTTAAAACCCGCCAATTAAATGCTCAGATTGGCGTCGATTGTCCTACTTTAAATAACACAGCGGCTTGCAGTCATATAGCACCTTGTCAAGTCCCTCAAATGTCTAAACTTCTACGTAGAATGAAGTGCGGTGATTGTCGTCATCTGGGCAGATGCAGCAGCCATGTTGCGCACAGCAAGATCCCACCCCGGTGACATGATTGGCCGCTGAATCTAATAGGGCAGTAACGATGCTCGTACGTGCCCGCTCGCGCTGACGCACGCTCGCTCTCACTTGCACGTGCCCAGTAACACTTACACGTGTTCTCTCTCATTCACTCACACACGCTCAGTCGTCCCCCCCCCCCCCCCCCCAAAGCCGTGCGCGTGTTCGGTTATACACACACACACTTGTGGTGCCATTCCGGTTGTGATTTGGTATTTATCCATTTTCTCCTCCCGATCCCGCCAGCTGCCCGCGGGCCGTCGGTGTATAGAGCACTACAGGCGGCTGCGGAGGTTCTGCGTCTTCTCCCACGAGGAGCTGATCTGCAAGATGGCGGCCTGCCCGGAGAAGCTGGACCTCAACCTGGCGGCGGCAGTGCACAAGGAGATGTTCATCATGGTGCAGGAGGAGAGGAAGCTCAGGAAGGCGCTGCTGGAGAAGGTATGGCTGGCTGGAAGAGGAGGGCTTTGCTGGGCTGGTTTCAGTGAGAGTCTGTACGATCGCTTCCACAGGCAGCTAGTTCTAAACTAGGAAGGTCCCAGATTCCTGGCCCCATATCTATGCTGCATTAGCTGATCTCAGGTAGGGCAAACAGTTTGGGGTGTTACATTTGGTCTGCTGGCCTGCAGTTCGGAGGGTTCCTGTTTCCGATCATAAACCAGCGAGTGGCCTTCGGCTACAGGATTAGATTTGGCCTTGCTGCTCCTTTCCTTGTTGTCAAATTATTCACCACTACTCATTACTTAGGGTCGCGCGTGAACACCAGTCACAGGGAGGAGATATTAGAGGCCCACCATTACAGGCACTCAGTGTCTGGGTATATCATGGGTTTGAGGCTGAGTAAAACTCCCTCTACACTGTCCCGTCAAGTAGTCCCGGGGCAGGTACAGTACAGGTTAGATACAGAGTAAGGCTCCCTCTACACTGTCCCATCAAATACTCCCAGGGCAGGTACAGCACTTTCCCCAGGGCTTACCACAGTGGTTTCAATCAAGGCTACAACTTCGCTGAAGCTGTCAACTTCTGCACTGCAGACTGGGTACAGTTCCTGAGTACATTCAGTGATTCTACTGTATAATATACACTTTTAGCTGACAGCACTGCAATCCTCTGAAATATCTCCTCTCGTCCCCCCTGAGCTCCGAATACCTTAGGAATGAATGATACAGAGTAAGGCTCCCTCTACACTGTCGCATGAAACACTCCCAGGGCAGGTACGGTGTGGATTAGATGCAGAGTCACCTGCTCAGCGGCCCTGCTGTGTCGGTGTGAAACATCCCACACCAGCCCTTACTGTGGCCTCTGATTGTAATTGCCAGTTTAATATTAGTTTTTACCATGTTATGGGGAATCTTATACTGTTTTCCTCTGCCCTTCAGCTGCCTAGGCCCTAACCGCTGGAATTCCCTCCCTAAACCTCTCCACCCCTCTCCTTTAAAATCGTCCTCTTTGACCAAGCTTTCAGTCATCTGTCACCCCTAATATCTCCTTATGAAGTTCGTTGTCAGATTTTGTTTGATAAAGCTTCTGTGAAGTGCCTTGGGGAGGTTTTACTGCGTTACAGGCGCTGTATAAATGCAAATTGGGTTTAGACTGTCCCAACTTCATTTCGTAAGAATCCCATACAACGAGCAGAGAGAGACGCCTTCATCCCTTTGATCTGGCCTGGAGTTGAGCACACCTCACAGGTGAAAGGCCGGAGTTTTAACCCGCTGCACCAGCCAGTTCCCACCGACCATCTGCTGCCTAACAGGTCTGTGCGTTTTGTCTTTCAGGGCATCACTGAAGCAGAACGCGAAGCTTTTGAGCTGCTGCCAGATGACGAGAGGCAATGCGACAAATGCAAGACCACCTGCTTCCTGTCTGCTCTGGCATGTTACGACTGCCCCGAGAGACTGGTGTGCCTCTACCACATTGATGATCTATGCAATTGCCCTCCCAACAAGCACTACCTGAGGTATGAAATCCCCGCTGACGTGGTCCACGGTCATTCCTCAATGTCGAATGAAAACAGAATATGTTTGCCATGCACGGCAGGTGCCTGAGACTGTTTAATATTGTGGGTGGAGGCCCTTCATCCTACTGACACGTCTATTTACACAATCCGGCATAGAGTGCTTACTTCCTGTTCACAAACCTTACTTTCTGTTGTCATGATTATGGTCCTATCTTTTCTGTCAACGTTTCCCATTCAATTTTGCGCTGTTAGTTATCGCGATGTAGTTTGCAGGTTCCAGCCACTAGTTACTGCTGAACCTGACCTGGTAGTGTAGAGGGAGCTTTACTCTGTATCTAACCCTGTACCTGCCCTGGGAGTGTTTGACGGGACAGTGTAGAGGGAGCTTTACTCTGTATCTAACCCTGTACCTGCCCTGGGAGTGTTTGATGGGACAGTGTAGAGGGAGCTTTACTCTGTATCTAACCCGTGCTGCACCTTCCCTGGGAGTGTTTGACGGGACAGTGTAGAGAGAGCTTTACTCTGTATCTCACCTAGCATTTAGTGAGTAGAGAGCTTTGTTTCGGACTTGGTTATAGTGCCCCTCTGATGGTCCAGGCTTGTAAATAAGGAATCTAAACGTGGTGTAGGTACAGGAGTGCTCGCCACCTGTGGAGCTGAACCCCTGTGTGGGACTTTGCCTTCAGGAGAAGAAGGGAGTAACCCTATGTGGGGAAATAACTAACCTGTTTGTTCTCGGCAGGTATCGGTACACCCTTGATGAGCTCCCAGCCATGTTGCACAAACTCAAGATCCGAGCAGAATCCTTTGATACATGGGCGAGCAAAGTGAAGACAGCTCTAGAGATGGAGGGCAAGCAGAAGAAAAGTAAGGACCATTTTATTTAGGACCTGGATGCTGCATTGTGGTTAACTCCCTGACGAGTGGACTCTGCTGCCCCCCCCCCCCCCTGTATCCTAACCCACACCAAGTCCCGTTCTCCCTTCTCTCCCTGTGCTCGCTGACCTACATTGGCTCCTGGTCCGGCAACACCTTGAATTTAAATTTCTCATCCGTGTGTTCAAATCCCTCCAGGGCCCTCGCCCCTCCCTATCTCTGTAACCTCCAACAACCTTCTGCGATCTCTGCGCTCCTCCAGTTCTGGCCTCTTGCGCATCCCCCGTTCCATTCGGCCCACCATTGGCGGCCGTGCCTTCAGCCACCTCGGCCCTGAGCTCCGGAATTCCCTCCCTAAACCTCTCCGTCTTCACCACCTCGCTCTCCTCCTTGAAGACGCTCCTTAAAACTGACCTCTTCGACCAAGGTCACCTGTCCTAATATCTCCTTACGTGTCTCGGTGTCACTTTTCGTTTGATATCGCTCCTGTGAAGCGCCTTGGGACGTTTTACTACGTTAAAGATGCTGTATAAATGCATGTTGTTGTAGTTGACAACCCCGGACTAACGGGATGAAATCACTGTGCAGCTGTCCCACGTGTAAGGATCCAACATACATTGAGGTTGGTGAGGTTTTAGCCCAGTTGATTAAGGCACAGGTCCACAGCCTGTCGTTTTGCACTAAATATTCGGACAGACTATCTCCACAGGGATGTTTGGTGGATGAGATTGGAAAACTCATGTTAGCGCAGCAGCGGGATTGCACACACATTACAGAGAATTAACAGCACAGAAACAGGCCATTCGGCCAAACTGGTCTATGCCACACCAGCCTCCTACCACCCTGCTTCATCTTACCCCATCAACATATCCTTCAATTCCTTTCTCCCTCATGTACTTATTGAGCTTCCCCTTACATTCATCGATTCTATTCCCCTCAACCACTCCCTGTGGGAGCGAGTTCCACATTCTCACCGCTCTCAGAGTAAAGAAGTTTCTCCTGAATTCCCTATTGGATTTATTAGTGACTGTCTTATATTTATGGCCCCTAGTTCTGGTCTCCCCCACAAGTGGAAACATCTTCTCCACGTTTACCCGTTCGAACCCATTCATAATTTTAAAGACCTCTATCAGGTCACCTCTCAGTCTCCTCCTTTCTGGAGAAAAGAGCCCCAGCCTGTTCTTCTCAAGTTGGGGAGGGGTTGGAGGGCGGTTGACGGATGTTGGGAGCACCGTAGAGGGAGGTTTGCGATCCCGGCCATGCTGTATCCGACGTGCTCGGGAATCTCGACGCTGACACAGGGTTCCAAATGAAAACTATTCTGTAATAGAAAAGAGAAAATGCTGGAAGCACTCAGCAGGTCAGGCAGCGTCTGTGGGGAGAGAGAGAGTTAACGTTTCAGGCCGATGATCTTTTATCAGAACTAGAAGATGCTGGCGATGAACAGCTTTTAAGCAAATGCATCAACAATAAGCAGACACTATTCCGTTCTTGGAATAGATGGAGAAGGAGTGGTAAATCAGGAAGTGGTGGCTGCGAGATGCCCAGCTGACGGTTGAAAGGCCCGTAGATTGTAGGAGGGAAGGGAAGGTCGAGGGAGGTGAGGAACTCTAGAGTTCGGAAAGGACGAGTTAGAGTGGCAGTTGGGTGCGTTGAGTCCTGATTTTAACTGAGGGTGCAGGGAGGGAGCAAGAGTGTGTCGGGTGGCGGTTTGGGGGTGCGATTATCGAGGAGGTTGGGGGGATTAACGAGGAGCATGGGGGGGGATGAACGAGGGTCTTGGAACAGCCATAGTCACTGAAGTACAGGACCCCACCGCGTATATCGGGCGCGATGGTGTAAGCGCGATTTGCCCACTTCGCACATTGGGACGGTAAATCCACCGACGTCCCTGATAACATCTTTTAAGAGGGGGAAGCCCTATGAGCTGGCCCTGGTCAGTTTCCAAGTTCCCGAACCGCTGTAACTGGGTTTGTGAATGCCTGTCGGAAATGAACACCTAATAAGGGGCTGATTCGAAGTAGGAAATATCACTGGGTACAGTTGGTCTGAAAGTCTCGCGTTCTCTACCGAAGTTACTCAAATAGATTGCCTTTTTACCGATGTAAAACCAGTGCTGCGGAGCGAACGGCAGGGAGTGGAAGGTAACCCCGAACAGGTGCTGGGACTGCCCGAAATAGCCGGCCGCTTAATACGGTTTAAATGGCACCGTTGTTGACAGCTGTGGTGATGGTAAATGGCCAGCACCATTCGCCTGACACAGGCGGCTGTCTGGAGAGTAGGGGGTGGGGAGGGAGGAAGTGTTTAGTCACGATGCTCCGGCCTTCGTGGTGTGGGGCAGGCTCGATGGGCCAGCCGGCCTTTTCCTGCCCTTCAGTTTCATTTGTTCGTATGAACGGGGAAAGGTGCAAGCGGTGGGGACCGAATCACAAAAGGGGCGACTTAAGCTTGTGAGGTTGGAGGAGAGGGGGTGGGGCTCCCAGCTCGTTACTTGGCTTGTCGTGCGTAACATGACCGTATTTTCCCATCTGATCTTATGGTTATTCCCCCCCCTCCCTCTCCCCCCAGCACTGGAGGAGCTGAAGGCACTGGTGACTGAGGCCAAAGAGAAGAAGTTCCCGGACAATGGCCTCCTTCAACAGCTGAAGAGCAGTGTCCAAGAGGTGGAGAAGTGCATTGCAGAAGCACTGCAGCTGGTCTGTAGTAAGAAGGGAGCAAGGTACGGGGGTGGGGGTTGGGGGGGGTGTTGAACTCTAGTTATACGACTCGGACAAAAGCCGAACGGTGCAGAGCGTGCTGCGGAGATCCCGCCAGGCAGTTTCCTCTTTCACCTTGGGCCTGAAGGGTGTCGTAGACAAGCCCTTAGATTTGGGGGGCACGGGAAGAGAGAGAGAGAAACAGACCCACCTCGGGTCCCACTCGTGACGCTGCCCACCGATCCCCGGTGGAAATCGTTCGGGTGTGCGAGAAGGATCGGGGGCGATGCAGTCAATTGGCCTACGGCCCGCACTGCCTGGGCCCACACATGGAGACCAGCCCCTCGGGTGCACCCGTGAAGACTGGCCTCTTGGCTGTCTGTCTGTCTGAGGTGCTGTTCCACAGGCAGCAGCCCTTCGACAGGAGTCGAGCAGAGACGCCGCGCCCTGCTGCAGATGGTGCAGTGATAGATCTCGCCCGCCCCCCAGGGCCTGAACTCTTCCCACTGGGTGGGAGTGTGTGCCCCACACTTGTAGTTTGACTAGTGCTTGGCTGTGCGATGCATAACTCGCTGACTATCGTTTCGCTGGTCTAGGCCGCAGCTGGACGGCGCAGAAGCTTCGACAAAGCTGACCCTGGATGAGCTGAGGACGTTTATAGAACAGCTGCGTTGCCTACCCTGTGTGATCAGTCAGATTCAAGACGTGCAGGTAACCCTCCAGTACCTACCGCGCAGAGAAGCAGCCCTTCCGTGTACTTTCCAAAAGAAAATAGTATCTTTACATGGAACTTACAGCACAGACACAGGCCATTCAGCCAAACCTGGTCCATGCTGGTCTTTCTGCTCCAAACAAGCCTCCTGCCTCCCTACTTCATCTCTCCCTATCAGCATGTCCTTCTATTCCTTTCTCCCTCGTGTTTATCTAGCTGCCCCTTAAATCCATCTATGTTATTTGTCTCAACCACTCCATGTGGGAGCGAGTTCCACATTCTCACCACTCTCTGGGTAAAGAAGTTTCTCCTGAATTCCCTATTGGATTTATTACTGACTATCTTATATTTATGGCCCCTAGTTCTGGTCTCTCCCCCCACAAGTGGAAACCTATCCTCTAAGTCTACTCTATCGAACCCCTTCGTAATTTTAAAGACCTCTATCAGGTCACCCCTCAGTCTTCTCTTTAGAGAAAAGAGCCTCAGCCTGTTCAGTCTTCCCTGATCAGTATAACTTCTCAGTTCTGGTATCATCTTTGTAAACCTTTTTTGCACCTTCTCCTGTGCCTCCATATCCCTCCTTGTAATACAGAAACCACTATCTCTGGTCTCATTGCACAAGCTGTCCCTGATCAGGACTGGTAATCTCGCTTGGGAGGCCACAGCACTTCAGAAGAGCAACTACCCCCCCCCCCCACACGAACACTGCTCCAATTTTCCCATTGGGAACTGGTGTGCAAAATGGGAAATTGTGGTCGTGGGGGGCGGCGAGAAAGATATTTTTCTAAAATCAGGGCTCAAGCACTTTTTGTTACAGCTTTGTAGAAGGAGCTTTACTCTGTATCTAACCCTGTACCTGCCCTGGGAGTGTTTGATGGGACAGTGTAGAGGGAGCTTTACTCTGTATCTAACCCTGTACCTGCCCTGGGAGTGTTTGATGGGACAGTGTAGAGGGAGCTTTACTCTGTATCTAACCCTGTACCTGCCCTGGGAGTGTTTGATGGGACAGTGTAGAGGGAGCTTTACTCTGTATCTAACCCTGTACCTGCCCTGGGAGTGTTTGACGGGACAGTGTAGAGGGAGCTTTACTCTGTATCTAACCCTGTACCTGCCCTGGGAGTGTTTGACGGGACAGTGTAGAGGGAGCTTTACTCTGTATCTAACCCTGTACCTGCCCTGGGAGTGTTTGATGGGACAGTGTAGAGGGAGCTTTACTCTGTATCTAACCCTGTACCTGCCCTGGGAGTGTTTGATGGGACAGTGTAGAGGGAGCTTTACTCTGTATCTAACCCTGTACCTGCCCTGGGAGTGTTTGATGGGACAGTGTAGAGGGAGCTTTACTCTGTATCTAACCCTGTACCTGCCCTGGGAGTGTTTGATGGGACAGTGTAGAGGGAGCTTTACTCTGTATTGAACCCCTGCTGCACGCTTCAAAAGAACTTAATTGGCTGTAAAGTGCTTTGGGACGACCTGAAATGCATTATATAAATACAAGTCTATCCTTTTCTGTACTCCACCCTTCTCCTTGCTGGGAAATGGCATGACTTCTTACAGCAACTGCACAATCGAAATCAAGAGCTCGCCATGTTTTGGGTGGGGGGGGGGGGGATTGCAGCCGGGGACCCTCGCCCCATTACTCCAGGGCACATAGTTCCAGAGCGTGGTCATCGGGCAAAGGCGCTGGTTGAGATGGTGGCCGTCGGTGACGCTGTCCTACCAAGGGGGCCGCCATTTTCAAGGTGGGTGGGTGGGCGCGAGACAACCACCCGACGTATTTTAAGACGAAAACAGCGCTGCGCGCACGAGAGAGATAAAGGTGGGGGGGAGCTAATTATTTTCATCGTGTTTTTTAAATTAAGGAGCTGCTGGAAGAGATTGAGAGGTTTCAGGCGCAGACGCAGGCCGCTCTGAAAGAACTGCGGCCGGACTCCCGCGAATTCCGGGACCTCATCGAGCAGGGCGGGCAGCTGGCGGTGGTGCTCCCGGAGATCGCCACGCTGCGGCAGGAGGCCCTGCAGGCGGAGTGGCTGGACCAGGTGCGCCGGACCCTGGCCGCGTCCGGGCGGGTCACGCTCGACGCCATGCGGCCGCTGGTGGAGTCGGGCTCCGAGCTGGCCCCTCACCCGGCGGTGGAGAAGGCCATGGCGGAACTCCAGGAGCTGCTGACCATCTCGGAGCGCTGGGAGGAGAAAGCCCAGATCTGCCTGGAGGCCAGGTACTACGGCGGGGGGGGTTGCCGATCTGAGCGCTCGTCCGAGCACCCTGCGCGGCGTGTCACGCAAAGGCGACAAGCGGAGGATGTGACGCCGGCCATTAAAATGGCTAATGGAGTGTTAGCTTTTATCCCTCGAGGGGCTGGAATGCAAAGGAGTGGAAGTGAATGCTGCAGTTATATAAAGCTCTGGTCAGACCCCATCTGGAGCACTGCGTTCAGTTCTGGGCACCGCACCTCAGGAAGGATATATTGCACCCTTGGAGTGGGTGCAGCGCAGGTTCACCAGAACGATACCGGGGCTAAAAGGGTTAAATTACGAAGAGGTGTTGAAGATGATTAAAGGAGTTGATAGGGTCGATAGAGAGAAACTATTCCCTCTGGTGGGGGGGGGGGGCGGGGGGGAGTCCAGAACAAGAGGGCAGAACCTTAAAATCAGAGCTCGGCCGTTCAGGGGTGATGTCGGGAAGTACCCTTCCGGAGAGTGGGAGGCATTGGAGAGCATCAGTAGGGAGGGCCGCGACTGGTTTGGCGGGGGGAGAACGAGCAGCAAGGAAGCTTATTGTTTTTGTATCACTGCTGGAGTGGCTGTGGAGATTGAAGTGGGGAAGTATCTGGTTTATCCTCCAGCTCGTCTAGTTTGGTGATCTCACTTAGTGCACTCCACGAGCGGACCTTCTTATAACCTCACACCTTGCCCTCCACCCCAACCAGTCCTTTCACACAGGCTGCTCCCATTCCCCCACTGTACGTGCTTCGGCCAGGCAGGTGGGACAGCATGGGATGCGGGACTTCAGTTAGAGACTAGAGAAGCTGGGATTGTTCTTCTCGGAGCAGAGAAGGTTAAGGGGCGATTTAATAGAGGTGTTTAAAAATCATGAAGGGGTTTTGATCGAGTAAATAAGGAGAAACTGTTTCCAGTGGCGGGAGGGTCCGGAACCAGAGGGCACACAGATTTAAGATAATTGGCAAAAGAACCAGAGGGGGAGATTTTTTTTTTACGCTCAGAGTTGTCACGATCTGGAATTCACTGTCTGAAAGGGCGCTGGAAACAGATTCAATAGTAACATTCAAAAGTAGCCATGATGTGGAGATGCCGGTGATGGACCGGGGTTGACAATTGTAAACAGTTTTACAACACCAAGTTATAGTGCAACGATTTTATTTGAAAATCACAAGCTTGAGGAAGGAGGAAGCCTCCGAAAGCTTGTGATTTTCAAATAAAATTGTCGCACTATAACTTGGCATTGTAAAATTGTTTACAACATTCAAAAGGGAAGTGAATAAATACTGGAAAAGGATGTCTTTGCAGGACTTCGGGGGAAAGAGGCGGAGAAGTGGGACTAATCGGATGGCTCTACCAAAGTGCCGGCACGAGCACGATGGGCCGAATGGCTGCCTCCTGCGCTGCGCGATTCTGAGATTGTAACATTCGCTGGGGCTTCTCCTGGCCTGGTGCCACTGAGCCCGAGAGCCCAGCAGAAGCAGGAGGCTGAGGGGGGGGAGGGCACATTGAGTCAGCGTCTGTCCCCGGTCGCAGCTGCAGAGCTGCCGCCTCCTCTTCGGCCGTAGGCGCGGACTGAGTTTTGCCCTCGTGTTGTCTCTCCGTTAGGCAGAAGCATCCGCCTGCCACGCTGGAAGCCATCATCAAGGAAGCGGAGAACATCCCGGTGGAGCTGCCCAATATCCAGGCTCTGAAAGAAGCGCTGTCGAAGGCAAGAGCGTGGATCGCAGACGTCGAAGAGATACAGGCGAGTCCCTTTCATATTAAAACAAAAAAAAACGCACGCCCCCCGTCCTCCCCAGTTATCTTCCCTCCTGGTCCTCGAGCTTGCAAACCTTCCCTCGGATCCATTTCCACGAGCCCCTGTTACCTAGGTGACCACTCTTTCACGCCTGAGACTTGGACACTAAGTGTCGGGCAAGCTGTGTGACTCCCTGCTCCTCCTCGAGCAGTTCCACGGGATCTTCAACGCCCCCTGCCCGCCCCCCCCCCCCCCCCCTGGAATCCACAGGGGCTGCCGTGTCTCCCTGCTCCACCGGCTGCGCGGCGTCGAGCAGGCGATCCCTGGGAGGAGCGGAGATGTGTCTCCGTTACTGGTCTGCAGTCAATCCCCAACCACTTCCCAGGTTTGTTCTGCACTTCAAGTTCTTTAATTAAGTTCCACCAATTCTGGCCTCTTGCGCATCCCCCCACTTCGTTCGCCCCACCTTTGGCGGCCGTGCCTTCTGCCCTCTAGGCCCTAAGCTGTGGAATTCCCTCCCTAAACCCCTCCGCATCCTTTTAAGATACTGCTTAAAACCTACCGCTTTGACCAAGCTTTTGGTCTTATGTGCCTCAGATTTTGTCTGATAATGCTGCTGTTTTACTACGTTAAAGACGCTGGATAAATGTACGTTAATGAAATTGTACCAGGGTCAGGTTAAAACTTTGTACTTCCCCTGAAGGTCTAGCCTTGGTTCCATTGCATTCACTCTCACCTCTTAGCCAGAAGGTTGTGGGTTCAAACCTCACTCTAGAGACGAGCCTATAATCCAGGCTAATGTTTCAGTGCAGTACTGAGGGAGTGCCGAACCATCGGAGGTGCCATCTTTTGGATGAGACGCTAAACCTAGACTCCTCTGCCTTCGGGTGGGACGTAAAGATCCCGCGGCCACTATTTCGAAGAAGAGCAGGGGGGAGTTCTCCCCGGTTTCCTGGGGCCAATATTTTTCCTTCGACCAACATCACTAAGAACAGAATATCTGGTCGTTATCTCGTTGCTGTTTGTGGGATCTTGCTATGCGCAATTGGCGGCCGCGTTTCCCGACGTTACAACAGTGACTTCAAAAGTACTTCATTGGCTGTAAAGCGCTTTGGGACGTCCCGAGGCCGTGAAAGGTGCTGATGAAATGCAAGTTCGTTCTTTCTTTCTAAGCCACACAGACCAGACGGTCCCAATTAATGATGGTGCATTAGCTGATCTCTGCTTGCGGCCCCGGTTGGAACACTGCCATTAATCTCAGCATTTCTGTCTTAGGAAGGGGAGAAATGAGCCAGAATTCTTGTTCCTGATCGCTATCTCGACACTCCTGCTGGAAAATGCACGTCAGATTGAGGGCAGGATCAGGCTTGGCTTCGACACCCTCTCTAGTCAAATAACTCGCCACCTGTCTGGGCTCGGGCATGAATATAATGGCTGCTCGGGAGGGTGGCCAGTGAAGGAGGAAAGAAGGAAAAGATAGGACTTGAATTTATATGGAGCCTTTCACAACCTCAGGACATCCCAAATGGTTTTACAGCCAGTGAAGAACTTTTTGAAGTGTAGTCACTGTTATAATGTACAGTCAATTTGCACACCGCAAGATCCCACAAACAGCAATGTGATAATGAGCAGGTCATCTGTTTTTGGCTGTTGACTGAGGTACCCGGGGGAGAACTCCCCTGCTCTTCCAGTAGTGGCCGTGGAATCTTTTACGTCCCACCTGAGAGGGCAGACGGGGGCCTCGAATTAACATCTCATACGAAAGACGGCACCTCCGACAGTGCAGCGCTCCCTCAGCACTGGCACCGGGGGGGGTGGGTGGGGATGGGGAAGAGTGTCAGCCTGGATTATGGGGCTCGAGTCTCTGGAGTGGGGGCTCGAACCCATGATTTGCTGACTCTGGGGTGAGGGTAGGGGGCGAGAATTTTGCTAACCACTGCGCCACTGCTGACTAATTAATGAACTGATGAACCTTTCTTTCAGAACGGAGATCACTACCCCTGCCTGGATGACCTTGAGGGGCTGGTCGCTGTGGGCCGTGACCTGCCGATCCGCATGGACGAACTACCTCACCTGGAGAGTCAAGTGACGACAGCGCATTCCTGGAGGGAGAAAGCGACTAAGACCTTCCTGAAGAAGAATTCCTGCTACACGCTACTAGACGCAAGTGTTCCAGACATTACCTTCAAAGGCACCACTGCATAGAGCTCTCAAAAAAAAAAACAGTGGAGGAAAATTAGACACCTCCCAAACCCGTGACCTCTACCACCCAGAAGGACAAGGGCAGCAGGTGCACGGGAACACCATCACCACCAAGTTCCCCTCCCGAGCCCCTCTCACGCGCACCGCCCTGACTGGGACATGTATCGGCCGTCCCTTCGTCATCACTGGGTCAAAATCCTGGAATTCCCCACCTTAACAGATTTGTGGGAGCACCTTCACCACACGGGACTGCAGCAGTTTCAGGAGGCGGCCCACCATCATCTTGAGGGGATGGGCAATAAACGCCGGCCTTGCCAGCGACGCCCGCATCCTGAGAATGAATTGACATAAAATCCAGAGTTCAAGAGGCGCAGAGAGACGGAACGCACCCGCTTTACTCTGTATCTAACCCTGTACCTGCCCTGGGAGTGTTTGATGGGACAGTGTAGAGGGAGCTTTACTCTGTATCTAACCCTGTACCTGCCCTGGGAGTGTTTGACGGGACAGTGTAGAAGGAGCTTTACTCTGTATCTAACCCTGTACCTGCCCTGGGAGTGTTTGACGGGACAGTGTAGAGGGAGCTTTACTCTGTATCTAACCCTGTACCTGCCCTGGGAATGTTTGATGGGACAGTGTAGAGGGAGCTTTACTCTGTATCTAACCCTGTACCTGCCCTGGGAGTGTTTGATGGGACAGTGTAGGGGGAACTTTACTCTGTATCTAAACCCTGTACCTGCCCTGGGAGTGTTTGACGGGACAGTGCAGAGGGAGCTTTACTCTGTATCTAAACCCTGTACCTGCCCTGAGAGTGTTTGACGGGACAGTGTAGAGGGAGCTTTACTCTGTATCTAAACCCTGTACCTGCCCTGGGAGTGTTTGATGGGACAGTGTAGAGGGAGCTTTACTCTGTATCTAACCCTGTACCTGCCCTGGGAGTGTTTGATGGGACAGTGTAGAGGGAGCTTTACTCTGTATCTAACCCGTGCTGTACCTGCCCTGGGAGTGTTTGATGGGACAGTGTGGAGGGAGCTTTACTCTGTATCTAACCCGTTCCGTACCTGCCCCTGGGAGTGTTTGATCCTGACACTGGGAGTTTGAAGTGGAAAGTGTTCCATTCCCCAACATTAACATCCCTCACTTTGCTTAGTACAAAATTGATGAGAAAAAGATCACTCTGCTTTGCTGCCTGTATCTCTCTGCTGCGAGGTTGTGAGCGCCCCTGTGCTAATCTCTCATGACTGGTTTACAGGTGCTATGTCCGTGTGCTGACGCAGGCTCAGACAGTATCAGGAGGACCAAGTGGAAGAAAGCTAAAGAGAACGTGCTGGACAAGGCTGACATGGACGGCCTCGGATTATCAGCACAGGATATTCGAGATCCAGGATCCATAGTGAGTTTTACTTCTGTATTCACCTCGAGTATAGAGGATTAAGGGAGTGATCTGATTGAGGTGTTTAAGATTAATTAATGGATTTGATAGGGTAGATAGAGAGAAACTATTTCCTCTGGTGGGGGGGGGGGGAGTCCAAAACAAGGGGGCATAACCTTAAAATTAGAGCCAGGCCGTTCAGGGGTGATGTCAGGAAGCACTTCTTCACACAAAGGGGAGGGGAAATCTGGAACTCCTTCCCCTCGAGGTTAGATGGAGTTAAGATACAGGTCGGCCACGATCTAACCGAATGGCGGAACAGGCTCGAGGGGCTGAATGGCCGCCTCCCTGTTCCTGTGTCCTGAACGGATCACCACCTGGCACGGGGGCGGGTCTCACGGCCGGGGTGAGAGGCCGTGGGGACCAAGGTCCAGTTGCGACTTGGGGTTACTGATCGGCCCGGTGCAGCACGAGGCATTCATCTTCGATCCCTCCTCTGGGCGGGTTTGCTGATCTCGGCCAGGATCGCGGTGAAGACACTTGAGTTGGCCTCGCTCGGGCGGTTCCTCTGATTACGGCCTCTCGTGCGCCCCGCCCCTCCCCATCTCCCCGCCATTGGCAGCTCTGTGGAGACACCGCTCTCTGGAATTCCTTCCTTGAACCCATTGGCCTCTCCACCTCCCTCTCTCCCCTTTTAAGAGTTCCTGAAACTCAAGTCTTTGGTCACCCCTCCTGATGTCTCCTTCCTTGGTTAAATGGCCGTTTTTTTTTTTCCCTCTCGCGCCTCTGTGATTTTTCTATGTCGAAGGCGCTATATTAATGGCAAGTTGTTTGCCTAAAATCTATTTTCTTCAACATGTAAACTGCAAAGACAACAGAACCCTTTAGCCCTGGCTCAGCGGCTCTCACCCTCGCCTCTGAGTCAGAAGGTCGTGGGTTCGAGCCCCCACTCCAGAGACTCCAGCCCCGTAATCCAGGCCTGACACTCCCAGTGCCGGTACTGAGGGAGCGCCGCACTGTCAGAGGTGCCGTTTATCGGATGAGACGTTAAACCGAGGCCCCCTTCAGCCCTTGCGAGGTGGACGTAAAAGATCCCACGGCCACTATTGGAAGAAGGGTGGGCTGGGGGTGGGGGCGTTCTCCCTGGTGTCTTGGGGCTGATATTTATCCCTCAACCAACATCACTTTTTAAAAAAAAATGATCTGGTCATTTATCACATTGCTGTTTGTGGGATCTTGCTGTGCACAAATGACTGCCACATTTCCTACATTACAGCAGTGACTATGCTTCAAAAAAAAAAGTACCTCGTTGGCTGTGAAGGGCTTTGGGACGTCCTGAGGTGGTGAAAGGGGACTGTAGAAATGCAAGTTCTTTCTTAAATTCTTCTCTCCCTCTCCCCCGCCCCCACCCCCGACCAAACCCATTGCAGATTCTGGCTTTCAAAGAAGCGGAGCAGAAAGAGAAGGAAGGAATCCGCGCGCTGCGGCAGAGGAACATGCCCAGGCCTTGCTCGGACCGGCAGGACGACAAAATGGACGTCTGCGTCTGCGGGCAGCCAGCGGGCGACTTAATGCTGCAGTGCGAGCTCTGTAAGGACTGGTTCCACGGTACCTGCGTCAACTGCCCCAAGCTGACCAACCAGAGGCACTCGCCGGCCTGGTGGGAGTGGGACACCAAGTTCCTGTGCCCCCTCTGCCTGCGGTCTCGGAGGCCGCGCCTGGAGATCATTCTGTCGCTGCTGGTGGCCCTGCAGAAGCTGCCGGTCAGGCTGCCGGAGGGGGAGGCTTTGCAGTGCCTGACCGAGAGGGCCATCATGTGGCAGGACCGGGCCCGGCAGGCCATGGCGTCCAAGGAGGTGGCCGCGGTGCTGGAGAGGCTGACGGGGCTGCGGCACAGGCTGCAGAACGAGATGGTGCAGGAGACCATCGCGCTGAAGGAGAGGAGCCGGACGGGAAACCACCAGAGAAAGGTAGGCCGCCAGATCTGCTCGGTCAGGGGTCGCGCAGTCGCCTCCAGAGTCACAGGGTTGTGGGTTCGAGCACCCCCGCCCCACTCCAGAGACTCCAGCCCCACAATCCAGGCCGGCGGTACTGAGGGAGCGCCGCGCTGTCGGAGGGGCAGTACTGAGGGAGCGCTGCACTGTCTGGGGGGCGGTGCTGAGGGAACGCCGCACTGTCGGAGGGTCAGTGCTGAGGGAGCGCCGCACTGTCGGAGGGTCGGTACTGAGGGAGCGCCGCACTGTCGGGGGGGCAGTACTGAGGGAGCGCCGCACTGTCGGAGGGTCAGTACTGAGGGAGCGCCGCACTGTCGGAGGGGCAGTACTGAGGGAGCGCCGCACTGTCGGAGGGTCAGTACTGAGGGAGCGCCGCACTGTCGGAGGGTCGGTACTGAGGGAGCGCCGCACTGTCAGAGGGTCGGTACTGAGGGAGCGCCGCACTGTCGGAGGGTCAGTACTGAGGGAGCGCCGCACTGTCGGAGGGTCGGTACTGAGGGAGCGCCGCACTGTCGGAGGGTCGGTACTGAGGGAGCGCAGCACTGTCGGAGGGTCGGTACTGAGGGAGCGCCGCACTGTCGGAGGGTCGGTACTGAGGGAGCGCCGCACTGTCGGAGGGTCGGTACTGAGGGAGCGCCGCACTGTCGGAGGGTCAGTGCTGAGGGAGCGTCGGAGGGTCGGTACTGAGGGAGCGCAGCACTGTCGGAGGGTCGGTACTGAGGGAGCGCCGCACTGTCGGAGGGTCAGTACTGAGGGAGCGCCGCACTGTCGGAGGGTCAGTACTGAGGGAGCGCCGCACTGTCGGAGGGGGCATCTTTCGGATGAGACATTAAACCGAGGCCCCGTCTGCCCCTCTCGGGTGGACGTAAACGATCCCACGGCCACTAATGGAAGAAGAGCAGGGGGAGTTCTACCTGGTGTCCTGGGGCAACATTTATCCCTCAACCAACATAATTTTTAAAAAAACGGATGATCTGGTTATTAGCTCATTGTGGGAGCTTGCTGTGCGCAAATTGGCTGCCGCATTTCCTACATTATAGCCAGTTTGACGCGCAGTCACGGTTGTAAAGAGCTTTGGGACGTCCTGAGGTCGTGAAAGGCAATACAGAAATGCAGGTCTGTCTGTCTGCCTTATCGCATCACTCGGACATCGTAACAATGTGTGGTGACTGCTGTCACGGACATAAACGTGGGCGCTGATCTGCGAGCACACAGATCCCACGCATTGCAGTGAGATAGATGTCCAGTTCAGCTGCTTCTTGATGTGTTGTCTGAGGGAGGAATGGTCCAGTGGCGCCCTGGGATCTTCAACATAATTGACAGATCCTGGCGATTGTATAATCTTAATCTGATGGACGGCACCTCCGACAGCCCAGTGCCCCCCCCCGCCCCGCCCTCGGTACTGCACTGGAGAGGCTCAAGTCTCTGGAGCGGGGCTCGAACCCACGACCTTCTGAGTCGGGCACTTGGGGATGCTGTACCAGGAAAATCCAAGGGTGTGTGTCTGTGTTCTGTGCTAAGTTGGCGGGGTTGCTGAAGAGTAGGCAGTTGAATCGTATATAGACCTACGCCCGGTGGGGTGCTAACTCGAGCCTGAGCTTGTCTGTGGCCGAGTCCCAGATCTGCCTTGCTCAAAGCGAGGGAACGTCGGGAATGGTTTGCTCGCGCTCGCTGTCTAGGCTCATGTGGGTGAAATAGCTAACGGGTGTTAGGGCCCACAGGACTGTAGGCACGCGAGGGGCGAGTGAAGTCTGGCTGTCCTGCAGGTGATGGGTGTTTGACCTTATTACAGGTGGACGGGCCGAACGCTGATGCAATGGAGTTGGCGCAGGAAAATAAAGAAACCAACAGTAGCACAAAAACAACAGGTAACCTACTGGGTCTCTTCCCCCCCCCACCCCCACCCCCTCTGTGTGTCTGTCTGTCCCCCCACCCCCTCTGTGTGTGTCTGTCTGTCCCCCCACCCCCTCTGTGTGTGTCTGTCTGCCCCCCCCCCCACCTGTGTGTGTGTGTGTGTCTGCCCCCTCTCTCTGTGTGTGTCTGTCTGCCCCCCCCTCTCTGTGTGTGTCTGTCTGCCCCCCCCCCTCTGTGTGTGTCTGTCTGCCCCCCCCCTCTCTGTGTGTGTCTGTCTGCCCCCCCCCTCTCTGTGTGTGTCTGTCTGCCCCCCCCCTCTCTGTGTGTGTCTGTCTGCCCCCCCCTCTCTGTGTGTGTCTGTCTGCCCCCCCCCTCTCTGTGTGTGTCTGTCTGCCCCCCCTCTCTGTGTGTGTCTGTCTGCCCCCCCTCTCTGTGTGTGTCTGTCTGCCCCCCCCTCTCTGTGTGTGTCTGTCTGCCCCCCCCCCCTCTGTGTCTGTCTGGCCCCCCCCCCTCTCTGTGTGTGTCTGTCTGGCCCCCCCCCCTCTCTGTGTGTGTCTGTCTGCCCCCCCCCCCTCTCTGTGTGTGTCTGTCTGCCCATTCTCTTCTCCCCCCACCCCCGTGTGTCTGTCTAAAAAAATACAGGGGGAATTGGAGGGGATTCTCCACCCAGAACAGAGTGTGGGAATCAGTGAATGATTAAAGTGCCAGTGGAATAAGGGGTACACGTTGAGCTTGGTGAGAGACTGAGGGAGGGTGGAGTGGTGCTGTGGTGGGTAGTGAGGGCCAGAGGGGTACATTACCCAACCATGGGGAGTAATGAATGATAGAGGGACATGGGGAGTAGTGAGAGACTGAGGGGGGGCACTGAGCAGATGTGGGGAGTAGAGGGACACTGAGCAGATGTGGGGAGTAGAGGGACACTGAGCAGATGTGGGGAGTAGAGGGACACTGAGCAGATGTGGGGAGTAGAGGGACACTGAGCAGATGTGGGGAGTAGAGGGACACTGAGCAGATGTGGGGAGTAGAGGGACACTGAGCAGATGTGGGGAGTAGAGGGACACTGAGCAGATGTGGGGAGTAGAGGGACACTGAGCAGATGTGGGGAGTAGAGGGACACTGAGCAGATGTGGGGAGTAGAGGGACACTGAGCAGATGTGGGGAGTAGAGGGACACTGAGCAGATGTGGGGAGTAGAGGGACACTGAGCAGATGTGGGGAGTAGAGGGACACTGAGCAGATGTGGGGAGTAGAGGGACACTGAGCAGATGTGGGGAGTAGAGGGACACTGAGCAGATGTGGGGAGTAGAGGGACACTGAGCAGATGTGGGGAGTAGAGGGACACTGAGCAGATGTGGGGAGTAGAGGGACACTGAGCAGATGTGGGGAGTAGAGGGACACTGAGCAGATGTGGGGAGTAGAGGGACACTGAGCAGATGTGGGGAGTAGAGGGACACTGAGCAGATGTGGGGAGTAGAGGGACACTGAGCAGATGTGGGGAGTAGAGGGACACTGAGCAGATGTGGGGAGTAGAGGGACACTGAGCAGATGTGGGGAGTAGAGGGACACTGAGCAGATGTGGGGAGTAGAGGGACACTGAGCAGATGTGGGGAGTAGAGGGACACTGAGCAGATGTGGGGAGTAGAGGGACACTGAGCAGATGTGGGGAGTAGAGGGACACTGAGCAGATGTGGGGAGTAGAGGGACACTGAGCAGATGTGGGGAGTAGAGGGACACTGAGCAGATGTGGGGAGTAGAGGGACACTGAGCAGATGTGGGGAGTAGAGGGACACTGAGCAGATGTGGGGAGTAGAGGGACACTGAGCAGATGTGGGGAGTAGAGGGACACTGAGCAGATGTGGGGAGTAGAGGGACACTGAGCAGATGTGGGGAGCGGTGAGATCGATGGGGACACTGAGCAGATGTGGGGAGCGGTGAGATCGAGGGGGACACTGAGCAGATGTGGGGAGCAGAGGGACCGAGGGGGACACTGAGCAGATGTGGGGAGCAGTGAGATCGATGGGGACACTGAGCAGATGTGGGGAGCAGAGGGACCGAGGGACACTGAGCAGATGTGGGGAGCAGAGGGACCGAGGGGGACACTGAGCAGATGTGGGGAGCAGAGGGACCGAGGGGGACACTGAGCAGATGTGGGGAGCAGTGAGATCGAGGGGGACACTGAGCAGATGTGGAGAGTAGAGGGACTGACCGAGGGACACACTGATTTACATGTTCAGAAAGTGACTCAGCCTCTGGTATGTGTTGCATTCTAATCCCTGGGCATAGCTCAGTAAAAGATATGAAAAATAACACAAGCTGGAACAATTCTCCATTCTGCCCCAGCAAACATGGGAGAGAGCATTCTGGGCTGTATAACACAACGGTGATGCATTAAGAGTCACTGAGAGTGACGGCCAGAGAGGCATAACGGTCAGTCACTGAGAGTGGGAGCAATTTATAGCCAAATATATCTCACAGTTAATAAACTCCCAGTAACTAAAGCGGGCCATGTGTCTGCGATATCTTCCTTGGGATGTAAAATGTCAAATGCAGATCAGCCACCAGGTGGCCTCAGCTTTCAATTTAAAAGCAGTTTGAGTGCCCTGAGGATAAAGGAGCTTTCTCCAGAGCTTCACTTCATTGCCCTTCTGCAGTGCAGAACTGAGCGACACAGGGCAGTAAACTAGCAGATTTCATCCTCCCGCCTATGCCTAGTTCAGGCTGGAATCTAATCGAGGGGCTCGGGGGAGTTTATATATAGAATAACAGATACCCGGGAGTGAGTTACAGGCTGGAATCTAATCGAGGGGTTCGGGGGGGGGGTTTATATATAGAATAACAGATACCCGGGAGTGAGTTACAGGCTGGAATCTAATCGAGGGGTTCGGGGGGGGTTTATATATAGAATAACAGATACCCGGGAGTGAGTTACAGGCTGGAATCCAATCGAGGGGTTCGGAGGGTTTATATATAGAATAACAGATACCCGGGAGTGAGTTACAGGCTGGAATCTAATCGAGGGGTTCGGGGGGGGTTTATATGTAGAATAACAGATACCCGGGAGTGAGTTACAGGCTGGAATCTAATCGAGGGGTTCGGGGTGGGGTTTATATATAGAATAACAGATACCCGGGAGTGAGTTACAGGCTGGAATCTAATCGAGGGGTTCGGGGGGTTTATATATAGAATAACAGATACCCAGGAGTGAGTTACAGGCTGGAATCTAATCGAGGGGTTCGGGGGGTTTATATATAGAATAACAGATACCCGGGAGTGAGTTACAGGCTGGAATCGAATCGAGGGGTTCGGTGGGTTTATATATAGAATAACAGATACCCGGGAGTGAGTTACAGACTGGAATCTAATCGAGGGGTTCGGTGGGTTTATATATAGAATAACAGATACCCGGGAGTGAGTTACATTCCTCGTTGTGTAAACTCGCCAGACCCTGGCTGTAAGCAGTGTACTCTTTTTTTTTTTTCCCCCCCCCCCCCCCCCCTTGCTCCCCGGTTGTAGACGAGGACGGGCTACGCCTGGAGTGCCCTGCCGTCGAGCTCTCCGAGGCAGTGCAGCAACAGCTGGAGGAGCTGATGATCGACGGGGACCTGCTGGAGGTGACCCTGGACGAAAACCACAACATCTGGCGGGTCCTCCAGGCAGTGCGCTCGCCGCCCCGGGAGAAGATCCAGAAACTCCTACAAGTAAGTCTCTTCAGCGTTGTGGCGTCCTCGAGCGACTTGAGTCTCCCGAACTCTGTGCCTCATTCCTGCTCGGTGCTGGCTTCCTGCAAATTAGAATAGCAACTCTTTTTTCATTATAGAATCTCACAGCGCAGGAGGAGGCCGTTTGGCCCATCGTGCCCATGCTGGCTCTTTGAGAGAGCTATCTAATTAGTGTTCCCCCCACCCCTCTCTTTGCTCAATAGCCCTGTAAGTGTTTTCCTTCTCAAATTCCTTTTGAAAGTTAGTTATTACAATTGCAATGTTTTTATTTTGTCCACTCAATGAGTTAGGTGAAAGGATGTCTGTTTATAAATATAATGCCTTATTTATGTGCTTGTTCATCTTTTATTTGATGAATTTGCTTTACATTGTTAATGAGGTCTGAGTTGATGCTCCGTCATTGACAGAGTGGAGTGAGTCTTTATGGAGGCGTAGGATAAGTGCAGTCACCATAAGTAATCCCCCAGACGTGGTTCACTGTTTCTCTGCCTTGTCTTCCTCTCCCGGGGGGGTGGGAGGATGGGCTGCGTCATCGCTGGTGCCGGCTGGGCATCGGTCAGAAGCAGGGGCCTGGGCAGCGAGCGTCGACAGGGCGTTTGGCCGTTCACACGCCGCCCACGTGCACCACCTGTCTCCCTCTCCCTGTTTGGATGAGGGAGTTTTGGTGTGGAGGTGGCAGCCGAGGCGAGGAGGACGAGCAGAGGCGGGTTAGCGTCGGAGGATCCGTGCTGTCCTGAGCCGGACAGTCCCAGTTCCGTGTTGAGTTAGCTGTAGGAGGCACTGCTGCCGGTGTAGGGGCGGGTGGAGAAATCGGCCTGGATTCCTGACCCCCCCCCCCCCCCCCCCTTCCCCCACCCCGATCACCATCCAGAGACTCCCGCTGGGCAAGAGCGGATGTCGGGTGCGAATGGGATTGCAACTCCCCCCTCAACCCCCACCCCTCCCCCCGCGCTTTCTGGGATGGCGTGCGTTTTCCAGCGGCTGAGGTGAGGGGCTGGAGGATGTCGAGGGCCCTGAATAAACCAACTCTGGTGAGGTAACCGGCTTCAGGAAGGATAAAGGAAAGAAGAAAGATATGATCTATTCACATCATGAAAGCAGTGACCTTTTCTTTTGTGTATTCATTTATGGAGCGCCTGATCCAAGGATAACATTCCTGGATGGGTTAGTTATGTGTTTATCAGCATCGGCACCACATGTTGCTTCAGTACTTGAAATAGCTTCTAAAGCAGTGATGATACCAGCATGTTCCTGGGTGATTAATCGCTGGCTGTAAATCTTCCATTTATTATTTTAAGTGTGGCCTCTCTTTTTTCGTTCCTGGACACCATTTCACCCCGATTAATGCCAGCCTCGTCTTTTTCACAGGGTTCTTTCCACATCAGGCACCCAGTTTCGGTACAGCACGGGTTAGATAGAGAGTAAAGCTCCCTCTACACTGTCCCATCAAACACTCCCAGGGCAGGTACAGGGTTAGATACAGAGTAAAGCTCCCTCTACACTGTCCCATCAAACACTCCCAGGGCAAGTACAGGGTTAGATACAGAGTAAAGCTCACTCTACACTGTCCCGTCAAACACTCCCAGGGCAGGTACAGGGTTAGATACAGAGTAAAGCTCCCTCTACACTGTCCCATCAAACACTCCCAGGGCAGGTACAGGGTTAGATACAGAGTAAAGCTCCCTCTACACTGTCCCATCAAACACTCCCAGGGCAGGTACAGGGTTAGATACAGAGTAAAGCTCCCTCTACACTGTCCCATCAAACACTCCCAGGGCAGGTACAGGGTTAGATACAGAGTAAAGCTCCCTCTACACTGTCCCATCAAACACTCCCAGGGCAGGTACAGGGTTAGATACAGAGTAAAGCTCCCTCTACACTGTCCCCATCAAACACTCCCAGGGCAGGTACAGGGTTAGATACAGAGTAAAGCTCCCTCTACACTGTCCCATCAAACACTCCCAGGGCAGGTACAGGGTTAGACACAGAGTAAAGCTCCCTCTACACTGTCCCATCAAACACTCCCAGGGCAGGTACAGGGTTAGATACAGAGTAAAGCTCCCTCTGCACTGTCCCATCAAACACTCCCAGGGCAGGTACAGCAAACTCCACTAGCCCGGTGTGCTTTTTAAAAAAAAAATTCATTCTCGGGATGTGGGCGTCGCTGGCAAGACCGGCATTTATCGTCCATCCCTAGTTGCCCCGTGAGAAGGTGGCGGTGGGCCTTCTTGCAGTCCGTGTGGTATCCTGTGTGATCTCAATGCTCATCCATGTGCAGGCGTACTTCAACTTTTTGTGCGTTTGTTAACGAATGGTGAGATGAAAAGCAGAGAGCACGAGTGCTTTTTGAACATTGTAGCTGGTTTTACTGCCTTGGTTATTGAATGGTGGTGGATTAGGTGTGTGTTAAGCAAATGTACACACGTGAAGTACATTTACCCGTATTGTGCGAGCGTGTTACGGCGTTGTCTACTAAAATTAGTGCACGCGGCTGAAACGCTGTCACCATAGGATGGCTCGTCAGCGATACCTACTGGACGACAGTGGCAGTCCGTGCTTTGCTGAAACTAGCTTAGCTTTTCCACATTGGCCTTACCTTCCTACGAGCAATTCAGACAAGTTCTTCGATCCGAGTTAGCTCTTGCTGAGCTCGGCCGAGCAGGAGTTTCCTTGTCCCCCATCTCCCCACGCGAGCGCGTGCGTTCACGTTCCCCCCCCCCCCCCCCCCCAGTTGAGGCGTGAATATTCACTCGGGGTGCCTCAATTAACAGAAGGGTCTGGGCTTTTTATTAGATCGAGAAATTGGAGAGCAAGCTGGCGAAGGTGCGGGGGAAAGATTCTGCAGAGAAACGGCGGAAGAGGAAACCGGAGAGGGGGGACGGTGTCCTTTCGCAAGGGCAAGAAGAGCCCGAGGAGCTGGAACCAACTGAGCCAAAGAGAAGCAAGTCGGAGGCGGCCAGCCCAGCGGTGAAAGCCGATCACGCACCAGAGCATCAGGGAGGGGACTTCCGAGGGTCACAGAGTCCTGTCACACACAACGGAGTGGAGGTGGGTCTTGTGATTGCCAATTCGCCTCCTTTCCCCTCCCTGTTTCCCCCCCTCCTCCTCCTCTGAAAACTCTGGCCCGATGGCCCCGTTTCGAGCAAGGGGGCAGAGAACGTCGGCTGGGTGCTTTACCGCAGCGGAGTCCGGTCCTCTCCTCGCTCGATCCCCCTGACCTGGTCCCGCCCAGTGGGCCACGTGCTCTTTCCAACCAGCCACCGAGGCCGAGTACTTTCATCCCGGAGCCAAACGGGCATCAGCCGGGGATCAAATTGCTTCAAACGCCCACTAAAGTGCTGCCTTTACCAACTGACCTATCCCTGGGGAGGAGGAGGAGGAGGAGGAGGTGTAAACGGGGAACGTCAAATGTGCGATCTTTCAGTCTTTCGCGTTGTCACGACCCGGGATGCCTGAGCACTTCCTCTTTTGTGTTTCAGCAGTTATGATCGACGGCCACCTCCTCAGCAGCTTGGTGTGGGCGCCAGTCGCCCGAGAGAATCTGGACTCGGTAGGACCAGGGACCGCTGGGTCTCACCTGCCAAGAGCGATCGAGAGAGAGAGAGAGAGAGAGAGATGGGGGGGGGGGGGGGCAAAATAAAAAACCAACACACAAACAAACAAAAATACCGGAAGAACTCAACCTCATTAGGATTCCAAGATCGGCGAGACGCAGAGAGCTTAATTGTGTGTTGGGGGAGATTTGGGGGTGGGCGGGTGGTGGGAGGGGTGGAATAATGTGATGGGGGGGGGGTTGGGGGGGGAAATGGGGGAGGAAGGAAGGACCAGAACACCTGCAGTGTACCCGAACCAGGACTCGCTGTTGAAGCCCCACTGAGTGAATGCAGAAAGAAATCGTTCTGGGGAAGAGGATGGGATTAAAGCAGCTGGAGGGTGCACCCTCAACCCAGGTAGCTCTCGCCTCTTAAGCCGCACATCTGCGTGAACAAGATTTTACCCGGTGGACAGTCAATCGATCCTGTCTGTGCGTCTCTCTCGCCCCCCCCCTCCCCGTTTCTCCTCTCTTTCCTTCTCCCTCCCTTCAACACCCCCCCCCCCCCCCCCCCCAGTACTGGTTTGTTTTTTTTTTGCCCCGTCCCCTCTGAGCTCTGGGGAGGGGGTGGGTGGCAGAGGAGGCAACGGGGGAGGTCCGTGGCGGCAGGGAGCGAGGACGGGAAACGAGCGTCGATCTTTCGAGGTGGCGACCGGCTCGTCGACGATTCGAGGACGAGAGGCCAGCAGCCGGGAGCCCTTCAGCCCTTCGATTCTCCAGCAAGTTTTTTTTTTTGTCCCCGTCTTCTTTTCCCAGAACATTTCCAACGGGGATTTTATGAGGGAGGGGAGGGAGTTTACTTCGATCTTCCTCGGAGGAGGTAAAAACCGTATCATGCTTTTTATTTGCCGTCAATGTGAAAAGCACAGATGTTGCAGAATGAGACACTTTCGAGGGCGGGCGGGTACTAGAAAAAGGCCTTTTTTTTTTCTGTTGTCTGGCACGTATTCTGTACATGAAGTATTAAACTACTTGTAGCAGTTCGTAGCAGAGGACTTCAGGGTATCTTTGATACAAAGATCGGTGCGCGTGACAGGAGTTTCTGATTTCTCGCTCTCTTTCCTTTCCTTTCTTCCCCAACCCCCTGGCTGTTTATTCACACACAATCAGGAGTTAATTATTCATCCGTGGCTTTTCGCCTGTCCTACCCGGCCGCGTGAATCGAGGGGGAGAGGAAGGGGTTGGGGGGCAAAACGAAGAACTGAAGAGGCTTCCCTGGCTGACGGCCGAGAATCCTGCGCCCAGCGACTGTGAGAGCACGGGAGGATTGCAGGTGCACCGCTCTCCCTCTCTCTCTCTCTCGCGCTGTCGCTCTCCCTCTCTCGCGCTCTCTCTCTCCCGCGTAATTATGCCACTTGTTTTGAACACAGGACCGTGCTCGTCAATGAAGTAACTTTGTTTTTTTTAACAAAAAGAAAATAACTGAGTTTTAAAAAAAACACACACACACAAAAAAAAAAATATTGTTAACTGTTCTGTGTATATAGTTTTAATTCCACGAACTTTTCTGTCTTTTCTTTGGGGGGGGACAGTTAGAAAGAAAAACCCCTTCGTGTCCCCCCTCTCCTTCTCCATCTTCTCTTTCCTCATTCCCCCCCCCCCCCCCGAGCTTGTAGAGGCGGGGAGAGCGTGGTGGGTCTGGAAATGCAGCGAGACCCCCCCTCCGCCCCCAAACCCCCAAGCAGTGTAACCAGCTGTCCCACCAAATCGGGGGGGGTTTAGTAGTTGACTCATTCGAACACTCAGGCTGAAGAAACCACAGCCCCCCCCCCCCCCCCCCCCCGGGCCAATCCTCACTCGAATCCCACTCACAATTGATTTTTACTCAGGGCTTCCACTTCTTGGGGGAGGTGAGGGGGAGAGAGAGAGGAAGAAAATGGGGGCAGTCTCAATTGATATGACCCCGCCCCCCCCCCCCCCCCAATGGCGGGATGATGGGGATCTCCGTCTGTCCCGACCTAACCAAAGCAGACTGAATTGGGGGTGCGGGAGAGAGAGAGAGAGGGGACTGAAGGTTTCCTGGAAATATATTCGTGGGCACAGGCAGCCCAGTGAGCATTAAAGAGCCAGCGCGTGCACACTTAAAGGACAGCCTTTGGATGAATTGGCAGCTCTCCTGCCCCCTCTGCTTCCAGTCGATCTATATTTTGTTATTTCTTTGCCTGTTTTAAAGGCATATCTTCATACACTAAACTTTAAACTGTAATGGTCGTGAGAGGAGGTCGGAAGGGAAGGGGGAGGGTTGGGAAGGTCAAGAGAACTCGTTTTTAATCCGGGTTAACTTCGATCAGTGGCGAACTGGGTCCAAGACCGTCTCGCGTCTCCAAACAACCCTGCCGAAGTGGTCAAATTACGTCCCACTCTTTTCTGCCCCCCAATCGTGCTGTGGTCAAACTATTTGCCCGACTCGTCACTCGCAGGCGCCTCGGTCTGTCACTCTCTTGTTCCATCAGTTTATTACTGTACAGTGACTGGTATCAGCTGAAGGAGGGGCCAGATCAAGCTCCCTCTTTCTCCCCCCCCCACTCCTTCTCTTCCCCTCTTCCCCCCCCCCCCCCGCCACAGATTCTCTTGACTACATTTGTAATTATATTTTGCGTGTAATTAATTTGTTATAACTATTTGTTTTTTTTTTCTTTTTGTTTCTGGGTTTCTTTTGGGCCCCACTAGAAATAAAAGTTTAGAGATGTGTTTAAAAATAAAAAAAATTTCATGTACTGTGTCTTTTTACCTCCTCACTAACATCCCCCTCCACCCCGCCCCCCCCCCCCCCACCCAATGAAATGTCTGACTTACGAGCGGGTCAGTGGACGCCCGGGCTCCGAGGGGAATGCCGGAGGCAGTGAACAGCCAGCGGAGAGACACTCGGGCTTTTCAGCCTTGAAAGGAGGTGAGCAAGAGGTTATTTAACACAGGTCTACCAGCCGGTGAACGGCTCGCAAAAGGGTGGATGGAGCCAGAACGTGGCTTCAAATTAACCGAAGACAGTCGGAGAACTTGGGGAGATCAAAACTAGAGGTTGTAAAATATAAAATGGTCGCTAATAAATCCAGCAAGGAATTCAGGAGACACTTCTTCACCCAGAGAGCGGTGAGAATGTGGAACTCGCTCCCACATGGAGTACTTGAGGTGAATAGAATCGATGGATTTAAGGGGAAGCTCGATAAACACATGAGGGAGAAAGGAATAGAAGGATATGCTGACAGGGCAAGATGAAGTAGGGAGGGAGGAGGCTCGTGCGGAGCACGAACACCGGTGCGTGGTGAGGGCGTGCTGCACTGTTGGAGAGGCCGTCTTGCGGGTGAGACGTTACATCCAGGCCCTGTCTGCAGGGTGGATGTAAAAGATTGGGCCAAGTGGCCTGTTTCTGTGCTCTAAAGTACTTTTTGAATCATAGAAAGGTCACAGTACAGAAGGAGGCCATTTGGCCCATCGAGTCCGTGCCAGCTCTCTGCAAGAGCAATCCAGCTAGTCTCACTCCCCCCGCCCGTATCCCGGTAGCCCTGCAAATTCTGTACTTTTAAATACTCATCCGGTTCCCTTGTGAAGGCCACGATTGGATCTGCCTCCACCGCCCCCTTGGGCAGTGCGTTCCGGATCCTAACCACACTCGCTGTGTAAGAAAAGTTTTGGGACATCCTAAGGGCGTGAATTGTGTTTTTTTTTTGTATGGTGATGGGCAAATAGAGACACAGATGACTGTGTATTTTTCTTCAGCTGTATGTGATCTTTTTACTTGGTGCAAGGCATCAGTACATTTGCTGAATTCTAGTGATGGGCAAGTGCTGCTTTATTGAGTGCAATGGAACTGCAGTAAGCTGTGCTGCAGGCTCCACAGTATTCAGAAGTAAAACCAAGGCAGCTGCACTACCAAATTAAAAGAACTTTCTGGAGGCAGAATTGCATATTTTACTAATATATTATAAATGGAAAAAAAAAACAGCATTAGACAAAGTAGTTTTATATTAATTACATATTTAAGCATCTGGCTGTTATAGAGAACTAGTACTTGGTCGAAATGGTTACTTTTCATTCTTGTCCAGCTCACTGGCCGTGTGACGAAGTGGGTTTGTCAATGTTATACTCAAGGTAAGGCATGGGGTACTTTCCATTTCAGGCAGCCAGGGTCAGCAGGTATAGGTTAGATAGAGTAAAGCTCCTTCGACACTATCCCATCAAACACTCCCAGGGCAGGTACAGGGTTGGATACAGAGTAAAGCTCCTTCGACACTATCCCATCAAACACTCCCAGGGCAGGTACAGGGTTGGATACAGAGTAAAGCTCCTTCGACACTATCCCATCAAACACTCCCAGGGCAGGTACAGGGTTGGATACAGAGTAAAGCTCCCTCTACACTGTCCCATCAAACACTCCCAGGGCAGGTACAGGGTTAGATACAGAGTAAAGCTCCCTCGACACTGTCCCATCAAACACTCCCAGGGCAGGTACAGCACAGGTTAGATACAGAGTAAAGCTCCCTCTACACTGTCCCATCAAACACTCCCAGGGCAGGTACAGGGTTAGATACAGAGTAAAGCTCCCTCTACACTGTCCCATCAAACACTCCCCGGGCAGGTACAGGGTTAGATACAGAGTAAAGCTCCCTCTACACTGTCCCATCAAACACTCCCAGGGCAGGTACAGGGTTAGATACAGAGTAAAGCTCCCTCTACACTGTCCCATCAAACACTCCCCGGGCAGGTACAGGGTTAGATACAGAGTAAAGCTCCCTCTACACTGTCCCATCAAACACTCCCAGGGCAGGTACAGGGTTAGATACAGAGTAAAGCTCCCTCTACACTGTCCCATCAATCACTCCCACACTCGCTCGCCCCCCCCCCCCCCCCCCCGTGTCAGCCTCAGCGCAGTGGGTAGCACTCTCGTCTGAGTCAGAAAGTTGTGGGTTGAAGTCTCACTCCAGAAACTTGAGCACATAATCCAAGCTGCCGTAAAAAGATGCCACGGCCACTATTGGAAGAAGAGCAGGGGAGGTCTCTCCAGGGTCCTGGGGCCGATACTTATCCCTCAACCAACATCACTAGTAAAAGAGCTGATCTGGTCATTTACGCATTGCTATTTGTGGGACTTTGCTGTGGGCAAATTGGCTGCTGCATTTACAACATTGACTGTACCTTTGGGACGTCCTGAGGTCAGGAAAGGTGCTGTAGAAATGCAAATTTTTTACATTACTTATTCTAACTTTCTTATCCCAGCACTGACCTTTTGAGCTCCAGCAGAATCTTAGTGAGGGGAATGCCGACACTTGGCTTCAGCTATCCCAAGGGAGTACGAGAAAAAAACTCTCGCTACCACAATCGTAGCCAGCAGGCGGTGACTAGGAGCAGATAAATGGTTGGGGGGGGCGGGGAGAGGAGAAAATAAAATCTCTTCGGAGGGTGGGTGAGGAAGAAACCTGGAGACCGTCAGAGAGCTGGGCCGGTGATGAAGACGTAGATTCTGGCGATGAATTTGGTGGCGGTGCCCTGGCGGATTAGGGTCATTTCCACGTCCAGCAGGAAGTCCTTGGGCTGGCGCGGTGGCAGCTGCAGGTAGACGAAGCCCGTGTAGTTATTGAGCCGGCGGGTGCTGAAGTACATGCCCTCGTTGCCCTCGACGATGCTCAGCAGGATGTTGTCCCCCGCGTAGACCGGGGCGGGGCTGATGCGGAAGATGTTGGCCGGCACCCGGATGTTGGTGGGGAAGCTGAGCTGGTAGTAGGTGATCCTCTGCGGCACCGTCTGGCACTCGACGTAATCCTGGCACGACAGTCTCTCGCAGCGGCTGCCCGGGGCAAACAGAAACAGATGGGGCAAAGCGTGAGCGACAGCAGCGTCTATTGCCCACCACTGTGGCGGCCGAGGTGGTGGGACTTACGGCAGGACGCATAGCTAACAGTCTACAGAGTCTATTTAAAAAGAGTCTACCACCTGGAGGAATCTGAACTCGTAACTGAAACTACTCCCAATAAAAGCAGGGTGATTTCCTCCATGAAAATGCAGCGAGTGGAGGATAGCTACAGCAGTGACTGACAGAGGAATTACCCCAATAAACTCCATTCTGGCCAGGAACATGCAGCCTTTGAGTCTGAAAGTGGTGGGTTCGAGTCCCACTCCAGAATCTCGAGCCCCCATAATCCAGGTCGCCACTCCCAGCGCCGATACTGAGGGAGCGCTGCACCGCCGCCTTTCGGCTGAGACGTTAAAAACTGAGTCACCGCCCGCCCTCTCGGCTGGGGGATTCAGGCCCCAGCGTAGAAAGGCAGAGGCGCAGGGATGAAGTACCAGACAGGAGGAGGAGGAGGAGATGGGAGAAGAGCCCGTGAATGAATTCAAACAAAGGATTTTATTGACAGACGTAATGGGCTCCCGTTCGAACGTACCCACTTTGATTCCACTAACTTGGCTCAGTTGGTTTCGGTCTCACCTGCATCAGATGCTCGAGTTTGAGCCCTACTCCGGGACGTGAGCCTGTAATCTAGGTTGACGCTGCAGTGCCATGCTGAGGGAGCGCTGCACTGTCGGAGGTACCGTCTTTTGGCTGAGATAACAACTTTCTGATGAGACGCTAAACCGAGGCCCCCGTATGCCTGTTCCGGTGGATGTTAAGCATCCCACGGAATTACACAGTATTTACAGCACAGAAACAGGCCATTCGGCCCAACAGGTCCATGCCAGAGATTATGCTCCACACGAGCCTCCTCCCCCTTTACTTCATCTCAGCATATCCTCCTATTCCTTTCTCCTTCATGTACTTATCTAGCTTCCCACCACTGGAAGAGCAGGGAGTTTTCTGTTGTCCGGGCCAACATTCTCCTCTCTTCCCACCCCCTCAGCCAACAGCACTAAAAAAAAAATTAAGTGGTCAGTTTATCTCATTTTTGCTTGTGGGATCTTGCTGTGTGTAAAATGGTTGCCACATTTGGCTCGATCAGAACCATCACTGCTGTTCAAAGTGATTGAAGCACTCTACCATAAACTGAAGCCCTTTCTTTCGCAGTTCACTAACTGCCCCCAAATCTGGATTACGAGGCAGGGGGGGGGGGGGGGTGCGAGAGTCCCGGATTGTTTGGGGCTTCCTAGAGAGCAACGATCGACCCCAAGTCAAAGAAACATAATCTCAGGAAGAGAACAACGCCCATCGACGAAAAGGTTACTTACCTCTGCGCCGTTCTCCTGTAGTTTGCGGGGCAGTCGAAGGAGAGACACTTAAATCCACCCTGAATGTTGAAGCAGGTCTCGGTCGTCGTGCAGTTGTGAGTTCCCAATGCGCATTCGTCAAGATCTAGTAAATAAAGTGAGAGCGACTCAACACTCGCATTCTCTCCTTTCCCCCCCCCCTCTTCAGGAGCACGAATTTTGCCCAGCGCCGAGCCGCAGACAAAGCACTCGCTGCCCACGTCCCGAGAATGAACATTTACCTCTACAGTTCCTTCCATTGGGTGAAAGGGCGTAACCCTCCTCGGGACAAACACAATTGAAGGATCCTGGAGAGTTAACACAGTGATAGGCACAAAGAGTCGAGGCGGTCAGAGAGCACTCGTCAATATCTGCGCGAGAAAGGGAGAGAGACCAGTCACATTCCATCGTACAGGCAAGCTGGAGCAGATGCGAAACACGGCACCTCAGGTAAAATTCATCTTGCCCCTACCGCACCCCCCTCCCGCCTGTAGATAGGGCCGCCAAACCTCCAGGGTGTTCCTGGAATCTTCTGGAGTTGAAGATCAAGCTCCAGGACACTGCTGCGAACAACACCCGGGAGAAAAATCATAGTTGGGGGGGGTGTGAAAAAACTAGCAAAATTATTTATTTATTTCCTTTGAACGCTTTTGCCTGACTAGTTATAAAAACGTCGGAGATGGGGGAGAGGAATTAGGCAGTCGACTGACGATCATCCACCATCCAAAAGGGTGATGAAGAATCGGCCGCGGGGAAGGCCGAGCATCGCGAGGATGGACATGTCGGGCGACCAATGGTGGAGGCGGGCGGTCCGAGGCTGAAACCTCGAGGAACACGTCCGACCAGAGTTGGCGACGCCGCCTGAAGAGGAGGATGCTTGCTGGGGTACAGTCCACAGGCTGTGCCCACCTTCCTGTGGCCCTCCCTTCTTAACGTGCGGTGCCAGGCAGCGAGTGGTCAGTCGGCTATTTGGTCATGGTGGCTCAGTAACTCTTCCCAGCTGCCACAAGCTTGGAGAATCTCAAAACAGGATAGCTGCCAAAAAAAAACTACCAAGAGGGGAGGGTCTGGGGGGGTCTCACCTTCACAGGTAGTCCTGTCCAACTGGCTGAGGGTGTACCCGTGTCGGCAGTAACATTGGAACGATCCGTACACGTTGGCACAGTCCTGGCTGCAGGGACTGGTCTCGCATTCATTAACATCTGTGTGCGTGTCGGGGGAGAAGAGAACAAGACATTCAGTGTTCAAGATCAAAGAGTCAACCTTACCGTCAGAACAGGGAGATTCCCCTCACCGAGCACCACCCTGAGCTCTCAACCAAACAACCAGAGACCACTGTCCCCAGTCACCCTCCCACTCTCAGAGAGGCTCCTGTCCCCAGTCACCCTCCCACCCTCAGAGAGGCTCCTGTCCCCAGTCACCCTCTCACCCTCAGAGAGGCTCCTGTCCCCAGTCACCCTCCCACCCTCAGAGAGGCTCCTGTCCCCAGTCACCCTCTCACCCTCAGAGAGGCTCCTGTCCCCAGTCACCCTCCCACCCTCAGAGAGGCTCCTGTCCCCAGTCACCCTCCCACCCTCAGAGAGGCTCCTGTCCCCAGTCACCCTCTCACCCTCAGAGAGGCTCCTGTCCCCAGTCACCCTCCCACCCTCAGAGAGGCTCCTGTCCCCAGTCACCCTCTCACCCTCAGAGAGGCTCCTGTCCCCAGTCACCCTCCCACCCTCAGAGAGGCTCCTGTCCCCAGTCACCCTCCCACCCTCAGAGAGGCTCCTGTCCCCAGTCACCCTCTCACCCTCAGAGAGGCTCCTGTCCCCAGTCACCCTCCCACCCTCAGAGAGGCTCCTGTCCCCAGTCACCCTCCCACCCTCAGAGGCTCCTGTCCCCAGTCACCCTCAGAGAGGCTCCTGTCCCAGTCACCCTGAGAGAGGCTCCTGTCCCCAGTCACCCTCAGAGAGGCTCCTGTCCCCAGTCACCCTCAGAGAGGCTCCTGTCCCCAGTCACCCTCAGAGAGGCTCCTGTCCCCAGTCACCCTCAGAGAGGCTCCTGTCCCAGTCACCCTGAGAGAGGCTCCTGTCCCCAGTCACCCTCAGAGAGGCTCCTGTCCCCAGTCACCCTCAGAGAGGCTCCTGTCCCCAGTCACCCTCAGAGAGGCTCCTGTCCCCAGTCACCCTCAGAGAGGCTCCTGTCCCCAGTCACCCTCAGAGAGGCTCCTGTCCCCAGTCACCCTCTCACCCTCAGAGAGGCTCCTGTCCCCAGTCACCCTCCCACCCTCAGAGAGGCTCCTGTCCCCAGTCACCCTCCCACCCTCAGAGGCTCCTGTCCCCAGTCACCCTCAGAGAGGCTCCTGTCCCCAGTCACCCTCAGAGAGGCTCCTGTCCCCAGTCACCCTCTCACCCTCAGAGAGGCTCCTGTCCCCAGTCACCCTCCCACCCTCAGAGAGGCTCCTGTCCCCAGTCACCCTCCCACCCTCAGAGAGGCTCCTGTCCCCAGTCACCCTCTCACCCTCAGAGAGGCTCCTGTCCCCAGTCACCCTCCCACCCTCAGAGAGGCTCCTGTCCCCAGTCACCCTCCCACCCTCAGAGGCTCCTGTCCCCAGTCACCCTCAGAGAGGCTCCTGTCCCAGTCACCCTGAGAGAGGCTCCTGTCCCCAGTCACCCTCAGAGAGGCTCCTGTCCCCAGTCACCCTCAGAGAGGCTCCTGTCCCCAGTCACCCTCAGAGAGGCTCCTGTCCCCAGTCACCCTCAGAGAGGCTCCTGTCCCCAGTCACCCTCAGAGAGGCTCCTGTCCCCAGTCACCCTCTCACCCTCAGAGAGGCTCCTGTCCCCAGTCACCCTCCCACCCTCAGAGAGGCTCCTGTCCCCAGTCACCCTCCCACCCTCAGAGGCTCCTGTCCCCAGTCACCCTCAGAGAGGCTCCTGTCCCCAGTCACCCTCAGAGAGGCTTCTGTCCCCAGTCACCCTCAGAGAGGCTTCTGTCCCCAGTCACCCTCAGAGAGGCTCCTGTCCCCAGTCAGCCTCAGAGAGGCTCCTGTCCCCAGTCACCCTCCCACTCTCAGAGAGGCTCCTGTCCCCAGTCACCCTCCCACCCTGAGAGAGGCTCCTGTCCCCAGTCACCCTCTCACCCTCAGAGAGGCTCCTGTCCCCAGTCACCCTCCCACTCTCAGAGAGGCTCCTGTCCCCAGTCACCCTCCCACCCTGAGAGAGGCTCCTGTCCCCAGTCACCCTCCCACCCTGAGAGAGGCTCCTGTCCCCAGTCACCCTCCCACCCTCAGAGAGGCTCCTGTCCCCAGTCACCCTCCCACCCTCAGAGAGACTCCTGTCCCCAGTCACCCTCAGAGAGGCTCCTGTCCCCAGTCACCCTCAGAGAGGCTCCTGTCCCCAGTCACCCTCAGAGAGGCTCCTGTCCCCAGTGACCCTCAGAGAGGCTCCTGTCCCCAGTCACCCTCAGAGAGGCTCCTGTCCCCAGTCACCCTCAGAGAGGCTCCTGTCCCCAGTCACCCTCAGAGAGGCTCCTGTCCCCAGTCACCCTCAGAGAGGCTCCTGTCCCCAGTCACCCTCAGAGAGGCTCCTGTCCCCAGTCACCCTCAGAGAGGCTCCTGTCCCCAGTCACCCTCAGAGAGGCTCCTGTCCCCAGTCACCCTCCCACCCTCAGAGAGACTCCTGTCCCCAGTCACCCTCCCACCCTCAGAGAGGCTCCTGTCCCCAGTCACCCTCTCACCCTCAGAGAGGCTCCTGTCCCCAGTCACCCTCCCACCCTCAGAGAGGCTCCTGTCCCCAGTCACCCTCCCACCCTCAGAGAGGCTCCTGTCCCCAGTCACCCTCCCACCCTCAGAGAGGCTCCTGTCCCCAGTCACCCTCCCACCCTCAGAGAGGCTCCTGTCCCCAGTCACCCTCTCACCCTGAGAGAGGCTCCTGTCCCCAGTCACCCTCTCACCCTGAGAGAGGCTCCTGTCCCCAGTCACCCTCCCACCCTCAGAGAGGCTCCTGTCCCCAGTCACCCTCCCACCCTCAGAGAGGCTCCTGTCCCCAGTCACCCTCCCACCCTCAGAGAGGCTCCTGTCCCCAGTCACCCTCCCACCCTCAGAGAGGCTCCTGTCCCCAGTCACCCTCCCACCCTGAGAGAGGCTCCTGTCCCCAGTCACCCTGAGAGAGGCTCCTGTCCCCAGTCACCCTGAGAGAAGCTCCTGTCCCCAGTCACCCTGAGAGAGGCTCCTGTCCCCAGTCACCCTGAGAGAAGCTCCTGTCCCCAGTCACCCTGAGAGAGGCTCCTGTCCCCAGTCACCCTCAGAGAGGCTCCTGTCCCCAGTCACCCTCAGAGAGGCTCCTGTCCCCAGTCACCCTGAGAGAGGCTCCTGTCCCCAGTCACCCTGAGAGAGGCTCCTGTCCCCAGTCACCCTCAGAGAGGCTCCTGTCCCCAGTCACCCTCAGAGAGGCTCCTGTCCCCAGTCACCCTCAGAGAGGCTCCTGTCCCCAGTCACCCTCAGAGAGGCTCCTGTCCCCAGTCACCCTCAGAGAGGCTCCTGTCCCCAGTCACCCTCCCACCGATAGACTCCTGTCCCCATTCACCCTCCCACCCTCAGAGAAGCTCCTGTCTCCAGTCACCCACTGATAGACTCCTGTCCCCATTCACCCTCAGAGAGACTCCTGTCCCCAGTTACCCTCCCCGCTCTGTGCTTGGGGCTCAATCCCATGATAACCCACCGTGGGAGCACCTTTCCATTAAACATTAAGAAGCGACAATTACCTTCACAGTTCCGGCCATCCTCTGTGAGCCTGAACCCGGCCCTGCAGGTGCAGTGATACGAACCGGGAGAGTTCTCGCACTTCTGGGCGCAGATTCGCCCTGCGTATCGCCGGCACTCATCGATGTCTGTTGGGGCACAGTGAGCAAGTGGGAGGGTTAACCGGCAGGCAACTGGCACCGGCAGAGAGAGAACATCAGGAACAGGAGGAGGCCATTCAGCACCTCGAGCCTCCCATTCAACTGATCTGTATCTTAATCTAATTTTAAGGTTATGCTCTCCCTTGTTCTGGACTTCCCTCCGCCAGAGGAAATAGTTTCTCTCTCTCTACCCTATCACCTCCTTTAATCATCTTACACACCTCAATCAGTTCATACAGCACAGAAGGAGGCCATTCGGCCCCTTAATCTTCTGTACTCGAGGGAACACAAGAAGCGACAGTGCTGGGAGTCTCGATTTCAACACGGAGGGAGGAGAGGGGTGTGGGGCAGAGTGCAGAAGAGTTCAGGGGAGGGTAGGAGTGGGTCATAGGTAAGGTAAGAGACGACCAGTAGACAGTAATTACCATACCTACACAAGTCTTGCTGAAGGGGTCCATCCGGTACCCCTGCCGACAATCGCACCGAAAGCTCCCAGGGACGTTACGGCAGATCTGCTCACTGTCGCAGCGGTGAGTCCCAGTCTGGCACTCGTCGATATCTGCACGCGAGAGAGAGAGAGAGAGAGAGAGACAACAGCTTCGGTCCCCTGTAGCTCACGCAGGAGGAGAGGGAGAAGCAACAAAGTGAACTTCAAAACAGACGCAGACCGCTCCCGGGTGTCTCGTCAGTCCACCAGGGGGTGGGAGCACTGTGACCAGGCTGATCCCTGGGCTCTGCTGCCTTGGCTGTTCTCAGTCAAGGGGCTGACGATGGAGGCATGTTGGCTTCAGCCTCTCCTGGATTGAGGAAGGTGGGGGGGGGGGCGGGAGTCTGCTCCTGTATGGCCATGCAGTGGCGCCCAGCCAGAACGGGCACGTGTGTGAGTGCGTGTGAGCGTTCACATTTGGTGAGGAACGCAGGAATTGCTAGACGAGGCCGTCTACCATCGCGCGATACAACCATAATGGAGTACTTGTCATCAAGATTGAAGCCCATGGAATAAAAGGGGCAGTAGCAGCATAGATACAGAACTGACTAAGTGACAGGAAACAGAGAGCAGTGAACGGTTGTTTTTCGGACCGGAGGGAGGTGTACAGTGGTGTTCCCCAGGGGTCGGTGCTGGGACCACTGCTTTTCTTGATATATATCAATGATTTGGACTTGGGTGTACAGGGCACAATTTCCAAATTTACGAATGACACAAAACTTGGAAGTGTAGTGAACAGTGAGGAGGATTGTGATAGACTTCAAGAGGATAGAGACAGTCTGGTGGAATGGGCGGACACGTGGTAGATTAAATTTAACACAGAAAAATGCAAGGTGATACATTTCAGTAGGAAGAATGAGGAGAGGCAATATAAACTAGAGGGCACGATTCCAAAAGGGTTACAGGAACAGAGAGATCTGGGGGTATATGTTCACAAATCATTAAAGGTGGCAGGGCAGGTTGAGAAAGTGGTTAAAAAAGCATACAGGATCCCGAGAGGCACAGAGTACAAAAGCATGAAAGTTACGATGAACCTTTATAAAACACTGGTTCGGCCACAACTGGAGTATTGTGTCCAGTTCTGGGCACCGCACTTTAGGAAAGATGTGAAGGCCTTAGAGAGGGTGCAGAAGAGATTTACTAGAATGATTCCAGGGATGAGGGACTTTAGTTCCGTGGATAGACTGGAGAAGCTGGGGTTGTTCTCCTCGGAACAGAGAAGGTTGAGAGGAGATTTGATCGAGGTGTTCAAAATCATGAAGGGTCCAGACAGAGTAGATAGAGAGAAACTGTTCCCATTGGCGGAAGGGTCAAGAACCAGAGGACACAGATTTAAGGTGATTGGCAAAAGACCCAAAGGTGACATGAGGAAAAACTTTTTTTTGAACACAGCGAGTGGTTAGGATCTGGAACACACTGCCCGAGGGGGTGGTGGAGGCAGATTCAATCATGGCCTTCAAAAGGGAACTGGATAAGGACTTGAAAGGAAAAAAAGTGCAGGACTACGGGGAGAGTGGGACTGGCTGGATTGCTCTTGCGTAGAGCCGGCACGGACTCGATGGGCCGAATGGCCTCCTTCCATGCTGTAACCTTTCTATGGGTGTGGACAGGATGGGTCTTGGCTGCGATGATCTCCCCTGCAATGCGAATGCCCACCGTCCGGGCTCAAGCAGGCGAGGAACCAGATCTGCCACCCACCCCCCACCCCCGCAACCTTAGCCCCGGCAAGTCAGCGGCTTCAGAGGAGGCAGGGAGAAGGGAAGGGAAGTTATCCGACCCGTCAGGAATGTCCCTCCACGACGTTGGGTTTCACCGCGATCTTACCGACACACCGTGCGTTGTCCTCACTTGGGGCGTATCCCCTGCCACAGCTGATGATGTTCCTGTGGCAGCTGTAGGAGCCGATGGTGTTGATGCAGTTAAAGCCCGTAGCACAAGGCTGGCTGAGGGTCACACATTCATTAGTGTCTGTCAAAAACAGAAGCAGTATCTGTTATTCTATATATAGACCCCCCTCCCCGAACCCCTCGATTACATTCCAGTCTGTAACTCACTCCCGGGTATCTGTTATTCTATATATAAACCCCCCCTCCCCGAACCCCTCGATTACATTCCAGTCTGTAACTCACTCCCGGGTATCTGTTATTCTATATATAAACCCCCTGAACCCCTCGATTAGATTCCAGTCTGTAACTCACTCTCGGGTATCTGTTATTCTATATATAAACCCCCCGAACCCCTCGATTAGATTCCAGTCTGTAACTCACTCCCGGGTATCTGTTATTCTGTCCACTTCTGATTCCATTGCCGTGATTATATTTTTAATTATCTTTCCATTACTCTGGTGCTTAAGAGCAGTTATTGACTCCCCTTCCTCTGATTTGATCCACTCTGGCCACACTCGCCCCACCTCCCTCTCACCCCCTGCAACAGAAGGGAAAGTCCGATTCAGGCCACACCTACCGACACAGCTCCCTCGAGTGTCGAGAGTTAGCCCAGGTCCGCACTCCGCCCTGGGGCGACAGAGGAAAGAGCCGGGGGTGTTCTGACAGATTAAGTTGGGGCTGCAGCGGTCGGACCTATCTTGGCATTCATCGACATCTGTTCAAAGACAAGAGTGGCGCAGGTGAAGTGATAGCGAAAAGGGCACAGGAGCCCATCGGCCTCAAACCATTCATTCGCAGAGGCGACGCTGGACAATACAAGCCTGTTTCAGCTCATTCAACAAGCACTGGGAGCAAGAATTCATTAAAATCTTGAGACACATACCTGCCCGCTGACTGGTGTCTCTCAGTCCTCTCTCTCAGGGAGATATCTGTACACTGACTGGTGTCTCTCAGTCCCCTCTCTCTCAGGGAGATATCTGTACACTGACTGGTGTCTCTCAGTCCCTCTCTCTCAGGGAGATATCTGTACACTGACTGGTGTCTCTCAGTCCCTCTCTCTCAGGGAGATATCTGTACACTGACTGGTGTCTCTCAGTCCCTCTCTCTCAGGGAGATATCTGTACACTGACTGGCATCTCTGAGTCCCTCTCAGGGAGATATCTGTACACTGACTGGAGTCTCACAGTCCCCCTCTCTCTCAGGGAGATATCTGTACACTGACTGGTGTCTCACAGTCCCCCTCTCTCTCAGGGAGATATCTGTACACTGACTGGTGTCTCTCAGACCCTCTCTCTCAGGGAGATATCTGTACACTGACTGGAGTCTCTCAGTCCCCTCTCTCTCAGGGAGATATCTGTACACTGACTGGTGCCTCTCAGTCCCTCTCTCAGGGAGATATCTGTACACTGGCTGGTATTTCTCAGTCCCTCTCTCGGGGAGATATCAGTACACTGGCTGGGGTCTCAGTCTTTTTCAGGGAGATATCAGTCCTTTCTGGTTGCTATTTCATGGTTTGTCTTGCCAGTGATACACCTGGGATCAGTGTTACTCATTTTCAATGAGAAACAAACTTGAGTTTTTTTTGTGGTTCTGTTGCACTGTGAGGCTAATTCAAACCTTACCGACACAGGTTCCTTGCTCGTTCATTGAGTAGCCCTCCTCACAGAGCTCCATGCTGTGAGCACAACGGAAGGAACCGTCCAGGTTGATGCACCATTGCTGGCGGGAGCAGTTGTGATTTCCAGTTACACACTCATTAACATCTGTAACGAGAGAGTGAGAGAGACATAGAGAGAGATAGAGGGGAACAGAGGGAGAGAGAGAGACAGAGACACGGAGAGAATCATGGAGGGAAAGGGATAGAGAAAATGTGCAGAGGGGGGAGAGGGAGCGACAGAATGGGGTGGGGGAAGGGAGAGGAGGAGAGAGACAAACGGAGGGACAGAGAGCGAAAGAGGGTTACATGAAGGGGGAGAAAGAGGGGACGGAGAGAGGTAGGAAACAGGATTGATGGAGAGAGAAGCAGATGGAGCAAGAGAGATGCATGGAGGCACAGAGAGCAGTGTAAAGAGGGGGAAATGGAAAGAGAGAGGGGGAGAGTCAGTCAGACAAAGAGACAAAACAATAGATAGAGGGAGCCAGAATTATTTTTGTCAAAATCAATACTGAAATTGTAACAGTACACCATGCGGAATATCGCAATCAGCACGTACAGTACACGAAAGAAACCACAGTTACAGTTCAGAATAAGGAACATATTACCATTTACTCCTGACACTGGCTGTGTTGGAAGGTGTTCCCCCAGCAGTAATTACCTTCACAGGACCTGCCATCGTGCATCAGCTGATATCCCGATAAGCAGGAACATACGACAGACCTTCCCTCACCCGTACACACCTGCGAGCAGGGGTTGTCACCTGAGCCCAAACAGATAACATCCGGTGAGAGAGGTGGGGGGGGGGGGGAGAAAAAAAAGACACAAAACCGACTGATGCTGATGAAACGCTCTCCCTGTCGCCCACTTATTGATTCACCTCCTCTCCTCTCCTACTGGCCGGGGCTCAGTGGGGTCTCCCTCTCTCCCGTCTCGGAGTCGGAAGGCCGTGGGGTTCGAGCCCCCACCCCAGAGACTCGAGCCCCGTAATCCGCGTAACCCCCGACGCTCCCCCCCCCCCCCTCCCCGGTACCGCGCTGTCGGAGGGGCCGTCTTTCGGCTGAGACGTCGGACCGAGGCTCTCGGGTGCAGGTAGAAGATCCCACGGCCGTTTGGAAGGGGGGGGGGGGGGGGGGAGTTCTCCCCGGTGTCCTGGGACCAATATCGATCCCTCAACCATCCTCACTAAAAAAAAAAAAAAAAAATCTGGTCATTTATCATATTGCTGTTTGTGGGATCTTGCTGTGCACCAACTGGCTGCCGCGTTTCCCGACATTACGACAGCGACCACACTTCAAAAAGCGGCTGCGAAGCGCTTCGGGACGTCCTGAGGTGGTGAAAGACGCCGGAGAAGTGGGAGTTCTTCCTTATGCTGACTTGATTTTAGCAACAGCTCTTTCTGAAACCTCCTGGCTCTCGAGTTTCAACCAGGAAAAAGCAGCGAGAGAGAGAGAGAGAACTGCACAGGCAAACAGGCGTCACTTGAGGGACCGAACTGTAGGCTCGCACGTGGGCCCCCGCCCCCCCCGCCTACCCCGAGCCAACTCCACGCAGGCCAGGGCTGGAGATTCTTTACGGCTGAGTGCCCCCCCTGTGAGCTGAGCGACCGAGAGGGGAACCTCGTCCCCTGGCAGCGCAAATGCAGCTCAGCGTGACGGGCGACCTACCTTTGCAGCGATCCTCCACTTCCGATGGCGAGGCCTGCGCCGGGTTCCTTCGACCGTCCTCCCCTCCTTCTCCTTCTCCTTCTCCTCCCTCTTCTGCTTCTGCTTCTGCCGGGGTCACAGGGAAGAGTTCAACCGGTGGGACGTACGCGCGTGCGAGCTGGAGACATCGAGGGCGGTCTCTCTGCACACAGCACGAGACCCCCTCTCCCCCCCCCCCCCACCGCCCAAAGCAGGCCGAACCCTGGGCTTACACGGTCACTTATCCTCCGTCCCCAACTTGCCGGGGTGGGGGGGGTGGGGGCAGCCCTTCCTGGAAGATCACAGTGAGTCCGTGCAGGTGGTGCCTACACGAGTCGAACAGCATGATCAGGCCCCACACAACAACTCAAGGTCACCCCAGTCTCCTGACCCACCCCGACCGTTCCTGCCAGCTGCTCGTCATGGAATGATACAGCACTGACGGAGGCCATTCGGCCCATCGTGCCGATGTTGGCTCTTTGAACGAGCTCTCCAATTAGTCCCACGCCCCCCCGCTCTTTCCCCGTAGCCGCTGCAAATTTTTCCTGTTCAACTATTTATCCAATTTGAAAGTTGTTATTGAATTGTCTTAAATCTGTGTGTCCTCTGGTTACCGACCCTCCTGCCACTGGAAACAGTTTCTCCTTATTTACTCCATCAAAACCCCTCATATCCGTTCATCAATCTAATTCCCTCAGGCCTATTCATCCCCGGTCGCTGCCTCCCTGCTCACCATGGTTGGCTGGTGCCTTGTGGTAGTGCAGGCACCCTATGCCCACCCAGTCCTATCCCCACCCTGCCCCACGCCCACCCAAGTCCTATCCCCACCCTGCCCCACGCCCACCCAGTCCTATCCCCACCCTGCCCCACGCCCACCCAGTCCTATCCCCACCCTGCCCCACGCCCACCCAAGTCCTATCCCCACCCTGCCCCACGCCCACCCAGTCCTATCCCCACCCTGCCCCACGCCCACCCAGTCCTATCCCCACCCTGCCCCACGCCCACCCAAGTCCTATCCCCACCCTGCCCCACGCCCACCCAAGTCCTATCCCCACCCTGCCCCACGCCCACCCAAGTCCTATCCCCACCCTACCCCACGCCCACCCAGTCCTATCCCCACCCTGCCCCACGCCCACCCAAGTCCTATCCCCACCCTGCCCCACGCCCACCCAGTCCTATCCCCACCCTGCCCCACGCCCACCCAGTCCTTACTGGGATCCCGCAATGGAAAGTGCGCCATCCCTCCCGCCCTCACCGGCAGTGACTCACCCGTGGACGCCGTCTCTTGTGGGCGCCTCGGCTCGCGGCGATTGCTGGAGGACGAGGGGAGGTGGTTGTCCGTCTCCCTGCAGCACGCGGCGGAGACCTGTCCGCAGGCGTGTCCGAGGGGCGGGATCTGATCGCACGCCACCCCTTGGCTCCGGGCCTGAAGTCCCAGCGAGCAACACTTACAGCAACGCTGAAATTTAAAACAATAAGAGGAAGACGGGTGTCAAACGCAGGGTGTATCCTCTCCATCGCTAAGACCGCCCGTCTCCGCCCCCCGCCTCAGCTCATCTGCTGCTGAGACCCTCATCCGTGCCTTTTGTTACCTCCAGACTCGACCATTTCAATGCTCTCCCGGCCGGCCTCCCATCTTCCGTAAACTTGAGCTCATCCAAAGCTCTGCTGCCCCCGTATCCTGGTCCTGTTCACTCATCACCCCCTGTGCTCGCTGACCTGCATTGGCTCCCGGTCTGGCAACACTTGAAGTTAAAATTCTCATCCTCACGGTCAAACCCCTCCATGGCCCTCGCCCTCCCTCCCTATCTCTGTGACCTCCTCCAGCCCTACGACCCTCCGAGATCTCTGCGCTCCTCCAATTCCGGCCTCTTGTCCATCCCCGAATGGCTCCACCGTTGGCGGCCGCGTCTTCAGCTGCCTGGGCCCTAAGCTCTGGAATTCCCTCCCTCAACCTTTCTCTGCTCCTTTAAGACGCTCCTTAAAACCTCCCTCTTTGACCAAGCATTTGGTCACCTGTCCTAATGTCTCCTTCTGTGGCTCGGTGTCTGATTTTGTTTGATAATCGCTCCTGTGAAGCGCCTTGGGACGTTTTACTACGTTAAAGGCGCTATATAAATGCAACTCGTTGCTGCTGTATGAAGGAAAGGCTCCACCCTCCCCGGTCTGTGCCAAGTAAGCTCACACCAGGCCAAGGCAGTTTCTCCAGCGCCTTTCACCACCTCAGGACGTCCCAAAGCTCTTCACAGCCAATGAAGTACTTTTTGAAGTGTAGACACTGCTGTAATGTAGGGAACGCGGCAGCCAATTCGCGCACAGCAAGATCCCACAAACAGCAATGAGATAAACGACCAGATAATCTGGGTTTTTTTTAGTGATGTTGGTTGAGGGATAAATATTGGCCCCAGGACTCCGGGGGGAGAACTCCCCCCTCCCCCTGATCTCGTTCCAATAGTGGCCGTGGGATCTTTTTACACATTTTGTGTTCGTGTTTCTGGAGTGGGGTCTTGAACCCACGACCTTCTGACTCAGAGGTGAGAGTGACACCCTCTGAGCTCAGGCTGACAGCGAGAGAAAAATTCAGCCAGGGGATCCCGCTTGCTCCCCAGCGACTCCTGTCGGCATATGTGTGTGTGTGTGTGTGTGTGTTGCTGGGCGAATCTAATATCCTTCTGGGGCCTCCTGCCAGCAGTCACCCGTCCTCACAGCAATGGGTCGATAATGGCGGCTGCAATACCCACAATCCTCTGCGCTCTGGAAACCACCCTATACGTTTACTGCAAGGTTTCCCTGGGCTGGTTGCGGCCTTGATGTTTGCAAAACTTTGTTGCGACTCGGGCCGGAAACTGTGGTTCAGTGGGGTCTCGCACTCGCCTCTGAGTCAGAAGGCTTTGGGGGTTCGAGCCCCCACCCCCACTCCAGAGACTTGAGCACAGAATCCAGGCCGGCACTCCCCCGGGGCAGTGCTGCACTGTCGGAGGTGCCGTCTTTCGGGTGCGAAACTAACCGAGGGCCCCCCGTCTGCCCCTCTCAGTTGGATGTAAAAGATCCCACCGCCATTATAAGAAGAAGAAGTGGAGCAGGGGGGAGTTCACCCCCAGGGTCCTGGGGCCAACATTTATCCCTCAACCAACAACAGATCATCCGGTCGTTTATCTCGTTGCTGTTTGCGGGATCTTGCTGTGCGCAAATTGGCTGCCGCGTTTCCCCTACATTACAACACTTCAAAAAAAACTACTTCGTTGGCAGTAAGGCGCTTTGGGACGTCCTGAGGTTGTGAAAGGCGCAGTAGAAATGCAAGTCCTTTTTCTATCAGGAAGGTCGAGTAAAACTTACTCTGGTGATTCCGGTGCTACGAACACGTGATAATCAGAAAGTGGCGCACATTACACTCCCTCCTCTCTTTCCCTCCCTCCCCCCACGCCCCCCCCGGGTTGCTCGCCGCAGTCTCCAGGAGATTAATCCTCCATTTCGGGAGACTCCAGGACAATCCGGGAGGGTTGGCATCGGTACTACGTATCTCCCCGAGATTCTCTCGGGGCAGCTCGTACTGTCACGTAGACAGGAACGCGGGGGAGACAACGACCAGTCTCTCTGCCTCTGGGAGGTCGCAGGGCCCCCCCCCCCGTGTCAGCTTCGACCCCCCGTACGTGCAAACGGCAGGTTAGAGAAGGGAGCGCGAGGGGTGGGGGGGGCGTGCGGGGGCTTCACCGCTTCACCTTAAACACGTCCGCTCCGCAAGCGTCGTTCGCCTCCAGCGTGCAGAAGCCGCCTCGGTTTGCCGCGTCGATGCCCGACTGGCATCTCGTCTCCTCCAGCGTGGACAGGCAGCACTGCTCCTGCAGCTCCCTGGGGGAAACGATCACAGAAATATCCCACGGTGTGCGTTAAAATCAAATGAATCAGGAGGTAAGTAAGTGCTGGGGAATGGACCCAGTGTCAGCATCACTCCCAGGGCACGTGTACACACAGTCAGTCTGACACACACACACACACACACACAGTCAGTCTGACACACACACGCACACACACACACAGTCAGTCTGACACACACAGTCAGTCAGTCTGACACACACACACACACACACACAGTCAGTCAGTCTGACACACACACACACACACACAGTCAGTCTGACACACACACACACACACACAGTCAGTCTGACACACACACAGTCAGTCTGACACACACACACAGTCAGTCTGACACACACACACACACACACACACAGTCAGTCTGACACACACACACACACACAGTCAGTCTGACACACACACACACACAGTCAGTCTGACACACACACACACACACAGTCAGTCTGACACACACACACAGTCAGTCTGACACACACACACACAGTCAGTCTGACACACACACACACAGTCAGTCTGACACACACACACACAGTCAGTCTGACACACACACACACAGTCAGTCTGACACACACACACACAGTCAGTCTGACACACACACACACAGTCAGTCTGACACATACAGTCAGTCTGACACACACACAGTCAGTCTGACACACACACAGTCAGTCTGACACACACACAGTCAGTCTGACACACACACACAGTCAGTCTGACACACACACACACAGTCAGTCTGACACACACACACAGTCAGTCTGACACACACACACACAGTCAGTCTGACACACACACACACAGTCAGTCTGACACACACACACAGTCAGTCTGACACACACACACAGTCAGTCTGACACACACACACAGTCAGTCTGACACACACACACAGTCAGTCTGACACACACACACAGTCAGTCTGACACACACACACAGTCAGTCTGACACACACACACACACAGTCAGTCTGACACACACACACAGTCAGTCTGACACACACACACAGTCAGTCTGACACACACACACACACAGTCAGTCTGACACACACACACACACACACACACACAGTCAGTCTGACACACACACACACACAGTCAGTCTGACACACACACACACACACAGTCAGTCTGACACACACACACACAGTCAGTCTGACACACACACACAGTCAGTCTGACACACACACACACAGTCAGTCTGACACACACACACACAGTCAGTCTGACACACACACACAGTCAGTCTGACACACACACACACAGTCAGTCTGACACACACACACACAGTCAGTCTGACACACACACACACAGTCAGTCTGACACACACACACACAGTCAGTCTGACACACACACACACAGTCAGTCTGACACACACACACACAGTCAGTCTGACACACACACACACACACAGTCAGTCTGACACACACACACACACAGTCAGTCTGACACACACACACACAGTCAGTCTGACACACACACACACAGTCAGTCTGACACACACACACACACAGTCAGTCTGACACACACACACAGTCAGTCTGACACACACACACAGTCAGTCTGACACACACACACAGTCAGTCTGACACACACACACACACAGTCAGTCTGACACACACACACACACAGTCAGTCTGACACACACACACACAGTCAGTCTGACACACACACACACAGTCAGTCTGACACACACACACACAGTCAGTCTGACACATACAGTCAGTCTGACACACACACAGTCAGTCTGACACACACACACAGTCAGTCTGACACACACACACACAGTCAGTCTGACACACACACACACAGTCAGTCTGACACACACACACAGTCAGTCTGACACACACACACAGTCAGTCTGACACACACACACAGTCAGTCTGACACACACACACAGTCAGTCTGACACACACACACACACAGTCAGTCTGACACACACACACAGTCAGTCTGACACACACACACACAGTCAGTCTGACACACACACACACACACACACACACACAGTCAGTCTGACACACACACACACACACAGTCAGTCTGACACACACACACACAGTCAGTCTGACACACACACACACAGTCAGTCTGACACACACACACACAGTCAGTCTGACACACACACACAGTCAGTCTGACACACACACACACAGTCAGTCTGACACACACACACACAGTCAGTCTGACACACACACACACAGTCAGTCTGACACACACACACACAGTCAGTCTGACACACACACACACAGTCAGTCTGACACACACACACACAGTCAGTCTGACACACACACACACAGTCAGTCTGACACACACACACACAGTCAGTCTGACACACACACACAGTCAGTCTGACACACACACACACAGTCAGTCTGACACACACACACACAGTCAGTCTGACACACACACACACAGTCAGTCTGACACACACACACACAGTCAGTCTGACACACACACACACAGTCAGTCTGACACACACACACAGTCAGTCTGACACACACACACACAGTCAGTCTGACACACACACACACAGTCAGTCTGACACACACACACAGTCAGTCTGACACACACACACCAGTCAGTCTGACACACACACACACACCAGTCAGTCTGACACACACACACACACCAGTCAGTCTGACACACACACACACAGTCAGTCTGACACACACACACACAGTCAGTCTGACACACACACACAGTCAGTCTGACACACACACACACACAGTCAGTCTGACACACACACACACACACACAGTCAGTCTGACACACACACACACACACAGTCAGTCTGACACACACACACCAGTCAGTCTGACACACACACACACACCAGTCAGTCTGACACACACACACACACACACAGTCAGTCTGACACACACACACACAGTCAGTCTGACACACACACACAGTCAGTCTGACACACACACACCAGTCAGTCTGACACACACACACACACCAGTCAGTCTGACACACACACACACACCAGTCAGTCTGACACACACACACACAGTCAGTCTGACACACACACACACAGTCAGTCTGACACACACACACACACACAGTCAGTCTGACACACACACACACACACACACAGTCAGTCTGACACACACACACACACACACAGTCAGTCTGACACACACACACCAGTCAGTCTGACACACACACACACACCAGTCAGTCTGACACACACACACAGTCAGTCTGACACACACACACACAGTCAGTCTGACACACACACACACAGTCAGTCTGACACACACACACAGTCAGTCTGACACACACACACACAGTCAGTCTGACACACACACACACACACACACACAGTCAGTCTGACACACACACACACACAGTCAGTCTGACACACACACACACAGTCAGTCTGACACACACACACAGTCAGTCTGACACACACACACACAGTCAGTCTGACACACACACACACAGTCAGTCTGACACACACACACAGTCAGTCTGACACACACACACCAGTCAGTCTGACACACACACACACACCAGTCAGTCTGACACACACACACACACCAGTCAGTCTGACACACACACACACAGTCAGTCTGACACACACACACACAGTCAGTCTGACACACACACACAGTCAGTCTGACACACACACACACACACAGTCAGTCTGACACACACACACCAGTCAGTCTGACACACACACACACACCAGTCAGTCTGACACACACACACACACACACAGTCAGTCTGACACACACACACACAGTCAGTCTGACACACACACACAGTCAGTCTGACACACACACACACAGTCAGTCTGACACACACACACACACCAGTCAGTCTGACACACACACACACACCAGTCAGTCTGACACACACACACACAGTCAGTCTGACACACACACACACAGTCAGTCTGACACACACACACAGTCAGTCTGACACACACACACAGTCAGTCTGACACACACACACACACACACAGTCAGTCTGACACACACACACCAGTCAGTCTGACACACACACACACACCAGTCAGTCTGACACACACACACAGTCAGTCTGACACACACACACACAGTCAGTCTGACACACACACAC